>NC_064435.1:61576633-61876633 GCF_023343835.1 Lagopus muta | reverse complement strand
AGGTAGATTTTCAATAGAACACTTAGCTTATTAAAAGAGTAAATAAAAAAAAATCAAAACACCTATGAAGTTTGTTTCTCATGCGGAGATAAAGATGTAATCTAAGTGTTGACTAATTAAGAGGCTCACAGTTCTCAAGAATATTTTTGCACTTTGATCACATTTCAAAATGGAGATAGAGACAGAAAGTCCATTCACTGTGTTGAACTACATTCTGTGGATGAAAAAATGGGTATCTTACAATAAGGACAGAATCCTGCTACTGGAAACAGACACCATTGCTATTGTATATTTTCAAGTTATCGATTTTTAGTCATTTCTCCTGTTAAGTTACTAGAATCTATGCTTCTGCTTTCTTCTTACTATCTGTACATGAAAAGACTGGCTAATCAAAATCTTTAAAGAGTCGCCTCTCTTGTGCATTTCAAACCACAGGATCAATATTCATGATGAGTTACACATAAACTGTGCACTGACGTATACACCCAGCTCACAACATCTGCAACTTCTGTATTCCACCATTCTTAATATTTTCAAAAATAATGATTCTTTATTCTCTGGAATTTTTTAGGTTATAGAGGTCAAAATTGAGCCACATAGTTCCTTCTTAATGATAGGAGATCATTTATTGGAGATTTTAGATTTATGCCAAGTTTTTATTTGCTTTTTAGATGAGGTCACTGATTTTCATTGCATCAGTATCTCATGACCTATATGAAGTGGAACATCTTCGGCATTGTACACATTTTTGAGAAATGATTTCTTAAACGCTAGTATGTCTAAACTGCATGATGTTAACATTTCTTTTTTTATGGGAGGGGAGACTTACCAGTACAAATGTAAAAGAGAGAAGGGCAATATATAAAGAACAACAGATTAGAAAGGAAGAGAATCCGAAGTGGAAAAACGTTAGACAATATTTCACTTTCTGGTTAAATGCAGATGAAAATTGAAGTATGGCGATCTAATTTGTAACAGACTGTCTTTTTTAACTCTAAAAGCAAATGTTAAGGGATTCAGTTATTGCAAAACAAAATGCAATAATACATAAAATGAAGAGTAATATCAATTTGGTCTTTCACATTTCTGCATTACTGGATTGCTGTGCTATTTATGTGCACTTCTTCAACTCAGCCAATGACATTTTTCTAGAAAAAATTTAAAAAATGCAGACTTTATCCCACAAGAGATGGATTATGTTATATGCAATTTAAGGTTCATGGGAAATATTGCTAAGTATTACCATATTCACAACTGAGCACTGCTTTTGAGATTTCACAAAAGCAATCAACTAAATGAAGAAAGGAAATTCCTTTCAAATAATAGATCTATCCATAGACAAAATAAATGATTCAACTAAAGCATGTTTCTTAATTCTTGGATTTATTCCCAATTTAGCTGGCAATTATTTAGTTATTTCTTACTACAGATAATTTTCTCAGTTTGGATAAAGTACTGAAATTCATTTTCAGGCATAGGAAGGTGGATATTGAATTTTCTCTACCCTGCCGAGTTAGAAAATTTTATTTAAGCAATTTACAAATTACTGTTTCTACTCAAGGCTTGATTCTTATTTATCTATGGCTGATGAAAAACACACCAGCAGTGTAAAGAAATGTTATGTATTAAATGCATATAACTGCTTTAAAATGATGGTATTCTGATAAACGCTAATGTTGTAATAAGAATTTTTGTATTTGCAATATTATTCATATGTTTTCTTTCCAGAAGAAAAAAAAAATGTGGATTTTATTTTATTTTGTAATTAGATATGCACCTTCTGACCACAGGAATGAGTTCTGGACTGAGCTAGACTGTTAAATGTGGATACAAATTTCCTTTTCTTTATTTTCTCCTGAATTTGTTGAAGGAGATGATTTACCCAAATAGCAACAAATACATTAAACTATACCCTATGAGAAAATAATTTTTTTTAATGGTTCTACTATTCAAAACTCCTTTTCTGCGTGGTTCCAGAAATTACTGGCTGAGCCAACATTCCACCTCAGCTAGGAACCAAATCCAATTCTGCAGGCATGGAACCACTTCCATTCCAGAAGAATACTGAAAATAGCCATGTCTGTGTGTAAAGCAACTGAATTCCATGCTTACCAAAATCTCATACCTTATGCTTGTGATCCAGGACTTGATTTGGTTCATGCTTTCTAAATACAGAAAAAACATATGAGAGCTGCTCCAAAAGAGAAGTCTCCTACTTTATTTTTTGGCCCACAATCTCAGAGGCAGCTGTTGTTGGTAAGGCAGTTGAGGTTGAACCTTCCTGACAGTATTCCATTATAGTTTGTTGCTGTGTGACAGCAGTAGAGGGGCAGTCTGACACAATGGTGTCTGACATGGAAGTGTGTAGGAAGTAAAAGTGTGTCACTGATTTCCTCCATGTGAAAAAAATGGCACCCATTGACATTGACATTCATTGATGCTTGCTGAACACTGCTAGAGACTAAACAGTGAATGTGAGCACAGTGAGGCAGTGGGTGGTGCATCTCAGCAGTGTTGTGAAAGACCAGCCACGTTCTGGACAGCCATACAGGTATTTTCAAGTGTGACATGCAGGATCTTGCACATCACTGGCAAAAATGCATGGCTAAGGGTGGTGATTATGTTGAAAATTTTTTTTTTGTAGTTGAAAATTTCCTCTACCAAACAGTGTTATTTTGCTCTTTGTAGCTGTTGTAGATTCCATAAAAATAAATGGGAGGCATTACTTTTGGAGCAAACAACAGAGTATTGTTTTTTAAATAAACTTTTCTACTACTTCCTACCACTCACTAAAAGCTACTGCTTTACTTTTCTAATGCATGCTAACCATCTTCTTGAACAGATATGAAAATACCCTATACCGGGAAGGGAACAGCACAAAAGAGTGAATGATGCTTCATCCCAAGGAACTATAAATAAGACATTTGAAATGTCTTGGGAAAGGTCACCTAAAATCCAGCCAGGAAACAAAAACTGGAGTGTTTCTCTGCAGTTTCTTTAGTAATAAGGTTGGATTTAATCATGTCCTAACATTTTAAAAAATAAATACATAAAATATTAGGAGATAAATACATTTATGGTTCTAAGTTTGCTGATGATACAAAGTTGGGAGGATTGGTTGATACGCCTGGACAGGCTGGAGAGCTGGGCAATAAGAAACCAGATGAGGTTCAACAAAAGCAAGTGTAGAGTCTTGCATCTGGGGAGGAATAATTGCATGCACCAGTACAGGCTGGGGGATGCGCTGCTGGAGAGGAGATCTGCAGAGAGGGACCTGGGCATCCTGGTGGACGACAGGTTGGCCATGAGCCAGCAGTGTGCCCTCGTGGCCAAAAAAGCCAATGGCATTCTAGGGTCCATTAAAAAGAGCACATCCAGCAGGTCGAGGGAGGTGATCCTATCCCTTACTCTGTAAGGCCTCATCTGGAGTACTGTGTCCAATTCTGGGCTCCCCAGTACAAAAAAGACAGGGACCTCTTGGAAAGAGTCCAGTGGAGGGCCACAAAAATGGTGAAGGGCCTGGAGCATCTCCCCTATGAGGAAAGGCTGAGTGAACTGGGTCTGTTCAGCCTCAAGAAAAGAAGACTGAGAGGGGACCTGATCCAGGTTTATAAATATCTGAGGTGTGGGGGCCATAGTGGTGAGGCCAGTCTCTTTTCAGTGGTACGTGGAGACAGGACAAGGAAACGGACATAAGCTGCAGCATAGGAAGTTTCACACGAAATGTGTGCAAGAATTTCTTTACGGTGAGGGTGACAGAGCACTGGAACAGGCTGCCCAGGGAGGTGGTGGAGATATTCAGAGATATGGAGATTCATTCAGAGAGATGGAGATCTCTGGAGATATTCAAGTCTCGCCTGGACGCCTACCTGTGCGACCTGGAGTAGGGAACCTGCTTTGGCAGGGGGGTTGGACTCAATGATCTCTGGAGGTCCCTTCCAACCCCTACAATTCTGTGATTCTGTGATTCTGTTGAGTGGTGACAGGAAACAGATGACTTTCCAGCAGATCCCAGGAATACTTGGAGTTTTCCCAGCCAGGAGACATAGAGGTTTTAGTTGCTTGGCACCTGCAACACAGAGGATAGGTGGACAGGATCTCCTTTACACCTGACAGACTGCATTCTCACCTTCAGAAACTTATGTTCCAGATGTGCTTTTCTGTTATACCAAAACAGTGCTTGAGACACTAGTTATCTTCTGCTAATGCTTGTTCTAAAAGAAAGGAGGCAAAGGAAGATACACTGCACTCTGAAACACTACTCAATACCAGTTGTTTCATACATGGAAAATACAAATCTAGTAACACTATAGAGGAAACAGTTGTGCTTAGAGATTTTCTTTAGTTTTGTTTCACTGAAAATGGGCCTTGAAACTTTCATAGTTCTTTATAGGCAGTCTCTACTACAAATATACAATGATTCATATCAACAGCAGCTTAAAGTTAAATATATGTAAATATATGTGTCTTCATATATTTGTGCATATACATAAAAATATGCATTGTACTTAAACATCTATATATTTTTTAAATATATTTATATATTAAAATTAATAACAAAAAAAATGTAAGTTTGCTAGTCACCACATTTACCTTATGTTCTGTTCCTGAAGTCTTTTAGCACTGAGAATTTATCTATTTGATACATACATATTAAAAACTTATTGGAACAGTACCCTATCTACTAAGTTTAAGAGGCTTCTTATGTTGTGGTTTGGAAACCACTGGAATGAATGCTATGAAACAAGTCAAGCCCATTTAAAATAAAATGAAGAACCTTATCTATTTCATTTGTATTACATAACTTTGTTGATTCCCGTTATAGAGAGCCTCCAGGAGGAATTATGCTTTAACAAGAACCAATGTTCACCATTCTGTTTTATCAGGACATAAACTTTGGAAATATCCCTGTGATTGAAGGAGAAAGTTAGTACCTCAAATCCTTTAAGCAGAGACCTCACGATTTAGGCCTTTGGCAGTCAAGGATGTTCTGGTTTGTAAATGGTATAAGCAGTTGAACTCATTGGTTAGTACTGATACATAAGTCGTTCTTTTGTTAAACAGAACTACTATGGCTTATTTTATTTGTTTTATTTTGATGAGCAAGTATTTTAACAGTCCTTGCAAGTCTGAAAGTTGCTTGTGCAGGACGCAATCTCAGACATTTGTTTGAAATCATTTTTTCCCTTCTTAATTCCAAAAGCTTAGAATTCAGAACTACTACATTAATTTCATTTCATTCTGGAAAGGAGAATTCTGAGCTCTTTCTAATTATTTAGGTTCTCTTCATGTATGAGTGTGAACACAATGTTTTGATAAGTAAGGAGTATTTATTTTTTTCAGACCACTTACATATTGCACCATTGTTTTATGCTGGCTATTCATCTCAAACCTAAAGAGACAGTATGCATTTGAAGCCATCAGTCTAGCAATATCTATTCACTGCTTTCAAGGAAACAGTGTGCCCTTGTGCTTATCAAAACATTTTGCATTCACAACTATTACTTGGTGAGAACAAATCAAAAGAAAATAATTTGTTTTAAAATATCAATGCAAAGTTGCACAAACAAAATAAATTTGTTCATCTGTAGCTGGATAAAGTTTTAGTAATATAGAATCATAGGATAATTAATGTTGGAAAAAAAAACTCTTAAGATCATCCAGTCCCACCATCAACCCATCACCCTATCCATTGTTATTTACGGTTTCCTCCCATTATATCATTAAGTGGTTTGGCTGAGGGACTTCCAGGGAGCATTTCCCCATTACTTTTTCACCTTGGAGAACTGGCTGTTACCTTTGGTAACAATTTGTAGATTCCTAAACCTTGGAATGCAAGTGGAGCTCTTAGGATCTTACTGTTCGTGTTTCCTTGAGATTTCCTGGAAAGAATTAGATGGATGGTTCTCGTTCTTTTTGTGAGATACAAGTACTACATGTTATATATATATATATATATATATATACGGGTTAGTAAATAAGGCTTACAATTTAAAATATCTAAGAATGACCCTATTAATATATTAGGGAGCTAGTGTCTAGAGGAAGTAATCTGGATACAGAAGACACAAGACAGAGACAGAAGAGTGACTTCAAGCAACTGAATCCTGTATTTTCAGATGAGAAAGTTCAGTTTTATCTTTAGAAAGAAAACCCTAATATTTGTTAATCCACATTTAAGGAGCTTGGTAATCAGCTTCAGTAACTAATTAGCAGCTTCTCTTACTGCCTTCCAGGATGGAAATAAATACAGATGCTGAACTTAAACGCCTCTTAAAACACTGGCATTATTTTTTCTACTTCTGCAGAAAAGCGCTTTGAGCTTTGTTTTTCCAGGTACATCTTTATCTTCAACAATGTATAATTATCCACAACATTGTACTACATAAGGATAAATGTAAATGTTTTTCTACAGAGGAAATAGCTCAGGGGAGAAACAGTTAGCTAAATATTTGCTTTGTGTAGCTCTGTCTAATGTTAGTACACACCTTCAGGATCGTGGAGATGTGGGTTTGAATTCTTTTGAAAAGTGGTATGAAGTCTCATTTTCACATTGTATGTAACCATTCTGTGTTCACAGAAATAACAAATCTGAACTCTTCAGCAGATCCACTGGCCACTCTACCAAAGAGTCCAGAAAAACTTGGGCAGGATTAATGTTCACACAAATATGTGCAATTTCTATGTCTCAGTCCATCTCACTTGTGCCATTTGCATAAGAGGAAGAAAACACATGTGGATTTAACAACCATCCTAATGCCTAAATTATCAGACATTTTGATTAATTTTGCCTTCATGGTGTTACATTATATACAGCAGACAAGAAATCGATAAGGAAAGTAGCTATGGTTTGTACCATAACTGACCAGTATATATTCTTCTCCTGCAAATCCTGAGAGCTGGGCTAATGACAGTATATGATTGATAATTACATCTGTTCTTTCTCTTCTGTCTGCCTGTTCAGCAGAAAGTGTCTTGGCTCTCTGTGAAGACAGGGCAAGCTTACTTTTTACATGCAGCCACACATGTTTTCAAAGGTATCATTTCTCCTACTGGAAGGGTATAACTTTCTGATGAAGTCATTGACATACAACTTGAAATATGATACCATATGGAATCTGTTCTTTAGATTTCATGCACTTGTCTCAAGAATGACTTGTGACTTTCTGTTAACTTATGTTTTCAAACTTGACAGTCTTAAAATAAAGTACCTTTTTTATACATAATACAGTGACTTCACTACTCTGACTTAGAATATCTCTCACTTCCTTCATCTTACTTGTCTATTAGAAACAATACAGATTTGTTTGGTCAGGTATGTTCAGATCTTCTGTTTTACAGTGTAACACTGCAGACTGATAGGCATTTATCACTTCAAAAGAATCTTGTAAATCAGACCGAACACTGAAACTAGCCACATGATTTATCATCATGTACAATCAAAGATTAGAGTTCATCAAATACCAAGAGCAAAGCTGTTTTTTTATAGTTTTTTTTTCATAGCCCTCTTAAACAAAAAAGAGATTTCCTTCACTTTGATTCTATGTAAATAATAAATAAATGTGTCTGCTTATACATTACTTACTAGCTTCTGTAACAATCCTGTGGTGGTGGAAACAACTATCATCAGCTAACTTGCATAACTGGAGTGGTTTTAAGAATTCTGAAGCCCTGCTTAAAAGCATAACTAAATGTCAACAAGGAGACATATTTCCCACCCTCACCAGTAGGCTTGTAAGTTGTAACTGAACTGTAACTGAAAAAATGTTTGAGGTATATTCACTGTCAATAACAAGAATTTCACCTTTTATTTCTGTGATTGTATCAGGAAAAAAAAGTCTAAAAATATTTAGGTGCTTATAGGAAGTTTTAGACATGAAGTAGCTGTATCTGGATTTGCCACTACATAAAGAGTTCTTTTCAGGTGTTATTAAGTTTGCTGTTTATTGTAATACATAACTTAAAGGTGCTTACTTACTCTGTGTACATATGGAAGTATGATACCTCTAAGACAAAGTTACCCATTGTCAAGGGCTTTGCCTAGGCTCTGCCATCCTTGGTAAAATAGATTTTGTTGGTGCATTTGCAGCACGTGCTCCAGAAGCATCATATTCCCAATAAAACACAGCAACCACTGTCACCATCTCTGCAAACAGAAAGGTGTAAAATATTGGTACTGCTGCTTTGTTTTCTATGCTGTTATGATCACCTTGATTACAAGCAGTTAGGCTAGAGAAGGGAAAATAGGACATTCTTTCTCCTTTGTCTTAATAAAGCTGCAAGATCTAGGAGAGAAAAACCTTAAGTTACATAAAAACAACACAGGAGGAAATATCAATCAGCAATTCAGACACTAACACAGAAGAGAAATGAGTAGACTTTTACCGATGATGCTAAATTTTCAGTTACTGAGCCCATCTTCCTTTAGAAGAAACTTCCGAGCTCAAAGCAGTAAAGGACAGAAGTTCTCTCCATATTGATGTGGGAATTTCTTACAGGCTCACTGCAGGCTTTTCCTGTTGCCCTGCCTAGAAATCCAAATGTTCCATTTGACATGCAGTTGTTTCAGATACTGATTCACCTGACATGCTGTATAAAAAATCTGATAGGTAAAAAAATCCCTTCATGTAGGAATCTGAATACCACAGACCGACAGACTAAAATGTAGACATCTAAGGCACTTTGCATTTTAATGAATTAGACCATAAGTGACTTCCTCATGATCATACTGGGAGCTCAAGCCAGTAACGGAAATTCTGTCTTCTTATGTTTCATCTAGTGCTTTACCAGACACTGAAAATACTTATCAAAAACAAAAACAAAGAGTTAATTTATACTGATACATAAATGAAGAACAGTGGTGTATCACATTTGGTTTAACTCTGAGAGGAAGGCTGCAAACATTCTTGTTCTGTATCACTAATAATGACTTTGAAGCAAGAGTTTTTTAAGGGGGAAAAAGCATCCCTAAAAGTCCCTGTATATCCTGCTAAGGATTACAGTAATTGTGGAATATGTCATGAGAATTACTGATTAAAGAAACTGAAATAAAATTACGAAGTAAGTTTCACATGACAATCAACATACTCTTATGGCTCCCCTCTCTTGCTGGAATTCTCTATCCTGGATCTTCAAATATACCACCATTAGCTGGCAACATCCATTTCTTTCTGAAGCTTCAGTTCTTCAATAATGATGTAAGAGTAAGTGGCTGGCAAGACTGACACAATGACAACATTCCCGTAGCCAGAATAAACACAAATAAAGAAGCCTCTATCAGAAAAGTTCCATGTCATAAGGTGTAAGAAAATTCTCTGTAACATTTTTGCCAATTCCATAAAGCCATGGCTTTTTCAGATCACCAAACAAACAAAAAACTAATGAATGGAAGGAGGAATGTGAGATACTATGAATCATACCTAGAATTTCATCATTTGAAAAACACAGCACAGGTATATTTAAGGGAAACCTAAACTAATGTTTTTTAGCCTAACCTTTTCTACAAGCAGAGTGAACTTGTCTGTCTTCTCACTTCATTTATAGAAAATCCAGGTTTGGGTTCTGGTTTACCAGCAGAATTTCCTGAGATAAATGTTCTCCATATCAAGTTCAAAGCTCTTCCACAGCTGCTAAGTGCAATGACCTTTTCTTTGCACCAATTTCATATTTCTTTCACTTTTTATCTTGCACTTAAACAGTGACAGAAGCACAAAAATCTCTCCATTTCAGTGCTTGAATTCTGAGTTCAAGTTGCTGCTCCATCAAATATATAAAACTGAATCTGTATTACTTCACTCCTTATGGAATTGTTCTGAACACCACTCTTGATATGCTGTGTGCCTTTTTTCCTTCTAGTTACCTGAAGATCTTTCCATACACATTTGCTTGTTCCATGCAAAATGGTAGAACTTGACTATCAAGAAGAAAGGGGGTTTGAGGGATTTTCTCAAAATGTCATTTAGCCTAATCAGAAACTCCTGACTCCCACAGTCCAGGCCTCCCTTGAAAGTCCTAATTCTGTCACTGCAAAATTCCATCTTGTGGTGCTTTGATGAATCTAGCTCCAGATAATTATTCTATTGTGCATCAGTAATCAGAATTCATAAACTATGCCCATCACTAAATTAATTATTACCATTTTGACTAGAAAATGACAGTTATTTTACACTTAGCATAGCATCTTTTTTTCCCACTTGGAATATGAAAGCACCCACTTCTTTTACAATACACATGCACTGAAAATATATTTCCTTGTAAAGAATTAAGTGTTACTGCACAGTATTTCAGAGCAGCAAAGTATAAAGGAAAATCCTTAAGTAATTTCTCATTGTTTTCCTTCACAATTTTCTAACTCCACCCTCTTCTTCCAAAATAAGCAATAAAATCCTTCTTCATTAATCTTCAGAGAAATGTTATACTAGAAATGTTTGAGTTTAAATGCTTTGTCTTTAGTCTTACCTGGGAGTTGTTCTCTGTGTTATTACTCACATATACATGCCCAGAACCAACATTTAATTTCAGCTTGTAATAAGAAAATAAACCTCCTGTTTACTTTTGTTCACCACTAATTAGATATAATATTTTCCTCAATATTTTGCAAATCATAATTATATAAAATTAAGGAAATTGAGAGAATGTTCATAAGAGAGGCAAACACAATTCAGAGAGTCTTTCCTTTGTCAGGTAAATAAATTCCATCCTTTTATATATCCAAACTCTTTCTAAATCAATGGAAATACTCCCATTGGCTTCAGTGGATTCTGGACCAGTCCCAACCAATTCCCATTAAAGTCAGCTCAGGACTTGAGATACATCATGATGTAACTGCATTAATTAGCATTAAATTATGAGAAACTACTCTCCATTACTACAAATTACTTGTAAAATAGCCAAGTTTTACTATTAATAATAAATTCAGCAGTACTATATGAGAGCTTTTTCTCACAAATACAAGACTTCATGACCAAGTTTGGACTTTTGGTTTCCCATTGCTCTTTTCTGCTAACAGGAATACAAAAGTATGGGCATCAGTTCATTGCACTTGTTACTGCCATCTTAAATTGGGCAGAATGAAATCTGCCTTTCTTTTCCTTGTGGATATTTTACAGCCTGAAAGTAATCTACTGTGAACTTTAAGGCTGGTTGGATTCTGTGCTCCGATTTAATGTACTTAAGAGAACTTCAAGCTAGGAATTTGATGCTAAGTCTATACTTCTGGCTTCAGCCCAGTTGTCTACATTTGGAAATGTATTTGATGTTGGAACACACTTTTCTGGAACAGAATGTCAAGAAAATACATAATCAAGAGGACATCATACATAACAAGCTACAAAAACCTGTTTGTCACCCTCCTCCCACAGTGGTGAAAAACCTTCCACAGCTGCTAATTAGAAAATTAGAACACCACAAATGGATTATATTTTACTGGCAGCTGAGCTTCTTGCCCCCAGTGTTTTAAAATACTTTTTGAATTGTTTGCTGTCAGCAAAACAAGTGTGCTACCTGCGATCCTATAGACAACAAAGCCCGGCAGCAGGATTTCAGTCAGGTGATGTCACCCAGGTAAAATTGTACTGACAAGCTTTTAATTAAAGTTTTCCCACACATCTTTTTGCTCGTCCCCAGGAGCTATTATTCATTATGTGCCGACTGTCAGCCAATTGAGAATCGGGAGGGAAGTGTTTTATTTTCAAAGCCCTTGCTGACAGCTAGAGAACACTTTGTTATACAATCTGTTTACTTTTTTCACACACACAATCTTGCTAAAGGGGAAATGGTCATGCAGTAGTGTTTACAGTTTATGGCAATAATTAAATGCATCTGGCAGTGCAGTAGCTGAATGGAGGTCGGTGTGGGTGTGGGTGACAAGCCATAAAATTCTTCCTATAAACAGTTACTCTCACCTTGCAGAGCCCCCAGCATTTTAAGACAAAGTTTCTTTGGAAGCAGGCAGGTCCAAACAGGTGCAAGGATTCTGGAATTGGAATGTGTGGCTCTAACTGTGTAGTACTTGATGCTAAGAAACGCCATCTAGGAATCAGGGGAACACTCAGTTCTGATCTGTGACTAGGACAGTTTGAAGTGATTATAAAACAGCTGCTTGTCCTTTGCTTTGCTAAAGCTCAAAGTGCTTACCTCTGTAGGAACTGTATAATGAAAAACAACTTACCACCAGATGAAAGCAGAAGGCTGTGTGGCATCCTGTTTCAGCAAAGGGATAGTATTTTATGCTTAATACTTACAGGGAAGAGATCCTCTTGAAACTTTTAATGACTTACAATAAAATAATTTTTTTTTAGTGGGCTGGTGATGACAAAAATTTGGAGATATGAACATCTTTTAATTATGGTAAAAAAAAAATTGTAAGCAGTAACCACTCCCTTGTCTTGTTTATTTTTTATTTATTAAGGATGACAGAAAGTCAAGTTTTCTTAAATTGATGATAAAAATTGAATTGATAAACACTTGTGTAATATTCACAAAGAGGTAGAAGAGAAATTGAATGGAATCAGATCAGTTTTTCTGCCACTTCCTAATAGCTCATTGGTAACTCTTTGTAAATTACTTCCACTTCAAAGCAAAAAGAATAGAAAATCAATAAATCAATGAGTATTTAAATACCACCTTTTATTGATATTACTACAAATTGCTACAGAAATTATAGAAGGGTTAAACAGTTCCATTGCTAATGAATGATAATCTTTCACAGCTTTTAAGTGCTTGTAAAAAATTACCATCTTAGGAAATTATTTTCTTAGATGGAAATAAAGTAACCAAGCAGTAGACAATTTAAAATGGACTGCTTCTGAGATTATTAAACAGTAAACAGTGGGTCTTACTTGTATGTTGGGTTGAAGGCAGTTTCAGTAGACAGGGCAGTACGCATGCCTTAATGAGCAGTTTCTGCTTGGAGATCATATACCATGTCTTTAGCCAACAGCATATGAACATATCCGTACAGGTCTCATTCCTGAAAAGAAAAACATTAAGAATTCTAATTGCAAATTTAACTGATAGGTGTCACTCCGTAGACAGCGCTTTCTTGCTGTTACTGTATTTATTTCCTCACTAATTATTTATTTTATTATCTTTTAGGTTGACTGAATGTTGGGCGCAAGATTTTTGTTTGTTTGTCACAAACAGCAAAATGATTCTAAGACACTGAACAGCTACATTCAAATTAATTTATTTATAATCATAGCATTTTCATCTTCCCAAGCTTGACTGAATCAACATGCTATGAATAATGTAAGCAATTTATGTTAATCTTTACTTTAAGTTCAATGTTACAAGGGAGTATTATTACTTTAGGATCAGTCATATAAATAGTAATAGTAAGATATATCAGAGGTTTGAGAAATCAAACTATAGAGAGTAGGTAACTTGCCTGAGATTTATGGGATAGAAAAAGTGAGGAAGCTCTTGCTTTGTAGTTCAAAGCTGCCTGTGCATTTGAGTCAGTCTGTTGCATTCAAAATGCATGGAGCAACAAACCCAGGCTCCACAGCTATAAAAGAAAAAGGACTCTTCAGTCAGTCATGACCATTCTCATTCTCTTCTCTCCCACATGCTTTCCACCTCAGAGATGTTGGGGGAGCAGAACTGCAAGGGAAAAGAGACAAATATCTCCAGACATAGCAGGTACTTAAATCCAGCAAGGATTATTCCTTCAGGCACAGCACAGTGCTAATGTGATTACACATCTTCCTGCTGGAGCTAGTCCACATCTAGCTGATCTGAAGTGATAGGAAGCCACTGTCTGCAACAGGTTTCCCACCTCCTCCTTAGAAATACACCTTTTATGATCCTGAGCTCAGGACTCTCACCTGGCAAATGCTAGTGACAAAAAGTACCACTGGTTGAGCTTCCACCTGGTCTCATATGCAAAAAGAAACTGTTGGTCTAAAGAAACACCATAAAAACTGGGGTGAAGAGAGTGAGAACATATTTAGTTGCCAGATAAATCATTATATGGAAAACAATAAAAACAATTTATTTGTCAAATAAATCTGATGAGAAAAATTTCAGAAATTTCAGAAAATTTCAGGTCTGACTGCTAAGATTTGATTAGTATGTGTGCTCACATGTGGTTGGATTTTTATCAAGGCTTTAGGTAAGACTAAACAGAGGATAGCACTTCTCAGTATCCAACAGACACGTCCTGGTGAAATGATACTGAAGTATGTACCACAGCCTCTTCAATGTTTCTGTTACATAGCTTAGTTAAAGCAGGGCTCTTCCTGGGTTCTTTAACTACTGGTGGTGCAGATATGCAATCATTCTGATGAGTAGCATATGACAGGGAGCTAATAATGTCTTACCAATGTAATGTACTAATTGAGAAAATATTGAATTATATGTAAAAAAAAGTAAAAATGAGCAAACAGTATTTAACTAACCTGTTTCCAATAGCAAGATGAAAGGATCTATATTTGCACTATGCAGTTTGATAATATCAAACATCTGAAAGGAAGATGGAGTATGAGGGAAACACAAAAAAGAATCAGCATAAATAAATGATATGAAAACTGAACAGCTCAGTTACCCATTGCATTTCAGCCTAGGGATTTTAATAGCCATTTGCTCTTGGCTGAGGATCAAGAACAGAAAAATGGATAAGTATGGACTTCTAAACCGTGATCAAGACAGAGGAATATGCACATACACACAGTATTTTTCATATATCATAAGAACTTACCAAAAGCTGTCTCCTAGGCTCCTGCCCAAACTATCTATGAAATAGACCTATATATGAGAAATAGCATACTTTGATTGTTGTCCTGCCTTCTCTATTCTCACCTCTTACATTTTACTTATGGATGAGGTCAGAGTAGCCACCAGAGAAGCCTCTGTCGTGCTTCTTTTTCCAGTGTAATATCCCCTCTGGCTATGCAACAAATCTCTGGCCTAACAAAGGAAGAATCACTTCTGTCTTCATTAAATCGAGTTCAGAGTAGTTGAAATTCTTTAAACTTCAGCTGCTAAGAGACTGTATTTTGTGTTTGTTTTTAATCAGTCAGTAGATAGTATGATTGTTATATCAAATATAGTTCCTTAGCATGACAGAGATCACAGCCTGGCAGTGGACTACAGCTTGCCTTCCTGCCACCTGCTTGACTCTGATTTGTTGTCACTGAAAGAAAATAGTAAAAACATATTGGATTTTCTCCTTCTTGGATCTCATTTGACAAAAAAAAAAAAAAAATCAACTTTCAATCCTCCTCACATTCAACTCTTGCTGCTGTCTGGACTGCTGCATGTCACTTTCACACTGTGATTTAGCTGGTTTGGAGTTATCAAGAAGGATTTTCTTAATTCAGAAATAAGATTTACAAAAACGTCCCTCTGGAAACTGACAGTGCCCTTCAGGGCTCTTGCCCCAGGCAGCCGTGAAAGCACATGAAGATACCATAAAGGCTTGTTTGAACAATTTGAACAATTCTTTCCTCACCTTCAGCCAGGTTATTTCCCCTATTAAACCGCAGGTCAGGCAGGCAGATATCTTGCCCATCTTTCTCTAACTTTTCTTTTTTCTCCTCTGTTTATATTTTGAGTGAACAGATGCATCTCCAAACATGCCCATTATATTTCACATTGCTCAGGTGCAGGAAATTACTGTAGTTGTGGTCTCTCTCTACTTCTCTGTTCAGAAACTTCAGTAGGAATTTGTCTTAATTTTTTACTAACAGTGTGACACATTTTTCAGTTGCTCTATGCATTGGTTTTATTTATTTTTTTTGTTTGGGGGTGTTGCTTTTTGTTTGTTTGTGTGTTTGTTTAAAACAAAGAACAAAAGATACAGCAGGTATCTTTCAGTAACACATACTATTCTTTTTCCTCTTCCTTCACTTCCTACTCACTTATAACACTGTGAATAAAGAAAGCATTTTTGGGGTTGAAAGGAACAACCTAAGCAGAATTAAATTTACAGCCTGTAGATGTGAATTATAACTCATTGTTCATGACTGCCCACACATGCTCTTAGTTCCCACATATTCTGCCTCTGTGATGCAAATGGGAAGTCAGCTCTAGAGGCAGCATTTCTCTTTCCGCGCACATCAGTGTAGGTCTCCCTATCAGCAGTTCCCCCTTAAAGAAGGCACTGTTCTGCTCTAATTGAGTGTTCAGTCTTCCTGTACCTCCTCCTCTTCATGCTAACAGTGTGAATGGCAAGCAAAATGAGCACAAATATCAGTCTCAGCCTAAAAGCAGCTGACACAGGCAAGCTTATGGCAACCAGCTTTCATACGGTTCAGCCTCTGACTTTGAATAGTGAATGGGAACAAACCTTACACCTGAGTTACCACACCTATTTGTATAAAATCAGTGACTGATAATGTCTTTTCGGGCATGGGTTTCTCAGCAGCCAGTGTACGGAAACAAATGAACAGATGAAAACCCTCAGATGGCAACACCTTGTCAGACCAAAGATCCCTGTAATCCTTTCTCTGACAATACCTGTCAGAAGATGCCTCAGGAACTGCTAGGAAACAGGACAAACTTGTGCTGATGTTTCTGCTGGATAATCTGTTATCCCTCAGTGACAACTGAAACTTATGAGACAGAAACAGCATTTTCATACCTATTTTTTTCAATGGGTTTGTCCAATCACGTTTTATCTCAAGTGACATTCTAACACTAAATACATCCTTTTGGTTATGGCTTCCACAACTAGTCATGTATTATAAGAAATTCTGCCTTCTTTGTTTGAGACCTGCCAACAACCCATTTCATTTGATTGTTTTGAAGTTCTTACCATGGAAGAAACAGTGCTAACAGTGCTATCTTTTCTCATCTTTCTATCAGGAAGCTATAGGTTTGTGTCACAAGTTTCCTAATCCATCTCGTATACAAAAAAAAATTGCACTGTCTTTTAAATCTCCCATATCTGCTGTGCTCTTTTCAAAGTGAAGAAAACAGAACTACATCTAATATTCATTATGTAGATAATGGATTTATATGCCAAAACAGTAACATCTTCTATTTTGTTCTCTGTTCTTGTGTTTCTTATTTCATTTTCTTTTTTAAGCAGTGTTGAGCATAATTTTAATGAAACTACTAATTATGAGTGTTTTTCCCCCAATACATACCATTTGGGACTTGATGATCCTTAAGGTCTTTTACAACTTGAGCAATTCTATTTTAGATTTATCTGTGAACTTTTTCCCCTGAGTGCTCACTTTCTTTTAAAATCATTTGTTAGTACAGTGAACAGCACGTCTATTAAATAGAATGCAATAGTTCAGTTGGAAGGGAATCCTGAACTTCTAGGCAGGGTTTATGGTAGTGAAATTCCTCCCACTAAGCACAAGAGATAAACTCATGCAAATATGTGCATGTCTATATGTATCCCAGGGTCCTGAAAGCAATGGCTGTTATGACTGCCAACCCATTCTCCATCGTACTTGATCAAGAAGTCCTGACTGTCTTCTGGTGAAGTGCCCAGTGACTGGAAAAAGAAAAGAATAATTCCCATTTAAAAGAAAGGTAGAATGGAAGACCTGGGGAACTACAGGCCTATGAACTTCACAACTGTGTCTGGTAAAATTATGGAGCAGATACTCCTGGAAGAGATATTAAGACACGTGCAAGATGAGGAGGTGATCCCAGAGAGCCAGAACAGCTATATGAGGAGCGAATCATGCCTGACAGTGTCTGGTGGCCTTCTATGGTGGAGTAATGTCATTAGTGGACAAAAACTGATGTCGTTTATCTGGACTTGTACAAGGCTTTTGACATAATCCCACACCATATCCTTATTTCTAAATTGTAGAAATGTGGATTTTAAGGCTGGACTATTCAGTGAGTAAGGAATTGGTTGGATGGTCATAGCCAGAGTTCTGCAACACACACACACATACTTACACACTCCCAAGATCATGTCTTAGCACATTGTATTAATTATTATGTATATATATATGTCTAGTAAATGTATTTATTTACATTTATTCACACATCTAATTCTATCCTTTAGTGTAGCTTCTACCATTTTTCTGGTGACCTACATAGTTCACAGACTTATATTAGTCTCTGAATGATCCCCTAAAAAACAGTATACTGGGGCTCATCTGCAAGGGAGGTTATATCCTATAATTCATTTTTAAGCTATTTCATCCTAGGGAGTTTACAGTATCTGAAAGTAGGCTAATAGCTGTTTTTGGCAGCTTTTAGTGTTCAGTTTATTGATTTATCCCTCAGATCCTTTTATGGATATTTTTATTTTGAGACAAATCCAGTGCATTACACCCCAACAGAAGACTTACTTTTTGAACCTCCCCAAGCTTTCATTATAAACAAAGCAGAAAAATTGAAGAAGATAAATCTACTGTAAAATTAGCTTCTCCAAGCTCTTCTTTATGCCTTATCCCTTTAGATTCCCCAGTAGGCTTTCTAATTCTAATATATTTGAAAATGAATTAATACTTTTTAAAATTGTTTCTCAGACTGTTTGTCATTTATTTTCTTGCATGTTCAGCTCAATAATTCTTTTAATATTTTCTTTTTTTCTTCTTCTTCTTCTTTTTTTTTTTTAATTTGAATTAGGGATTAAGCTTCAGGTGTGCTGCATTATTTTCCTGGTAGCTTATCAAAACAAAAAGTTTTATTTCATAAAAGTGTGGTTTGGTTCCATCATTTTTACGGTTGAGTGGTTGAGAAGAATTTGAAGTGGATGAGAGTGTTCAGCATTAAAATATTTTTTTACTTCTTGAGACTCAGCGTTATACAAAATAATAATAATAATAATAATAATAATAATAATAATAATAATAATAATAATAAACATATGTTTCCAGAAAAATTATTTCCTCCAACTAAGATTTATCACATGTGGTTAATCCATATTGAATATGTGCAAAGCAAATTTTTTTTTTTAAATTTGTCAAAGCAAATTTTCATGTGATCTTAAATTCAGCAGAAATCAGATTTTTTAAACTTTTCTGTTTCATACAGAGTAAAACACTGGCATGAGAAATGCTCCAGAAGTGAAATGTTTTATTGAGAACAAAATATTGGTACTTTCTTTCATTGGAGAACTGCCATATTCATATGACAGGTATACTATAAGTTGTGGGTAAGGAGACAGGACAGTGCATTAGATTAATACTTTGCCATTTTAATCTATTAATCTACCACCTTTGGGACATGATTTTAAATCTACTGTGGAGCAAAGTGACTGAAAATCATTCCATCCTGACAGCTTTAAAAGATCACGAGTGAAATGTGTTAAGAAGGTCTCAACCCTGTTGATACTGAACAGAAGCATTCATCACAGAAGATACCCAGCACTGGTACTCTTTCAGCATTGTTACCATAATAGATAGATTTATCATAACAAGAGGTATTTCATACTAGACTGTTGATAAAAAGATTGAAATGCATGTTAAAACAGACTGGTGCTGCTGCACTACAGGTCCAGTGCAAGTCAAAGAACATTGTATGTCAGATGGTCATATATAAATGTTGGGAAAAGGTTTTCCTTAGTTATACTGGTCTGAAAAGAGCAGTGTAAAAGCAGTGTGCTGATTTTTATTTATTTATTTTCTAGATTGGATAAGAAAATGATAAAATAATCTGAAAAGTAGGAAGAAGCTAGGTGAACTGTTCTGCTGATTTAACGTGCTGTTTCAATTTATACCTATACATTCTCTACTTAGTCATTTCAAACAGCAGTAAGGTTGTTTTAGAAGTTTCTTTCAAAGATTAAAAAAAAAACTACAAAAAAAAAAAAAAAACTACAGCAACTGCTGTGTTTTTTCTTTTCTCACTAATAAATGTGAGCAAGAGAAAAAAAATAGCTTTAGTAATTTTCCAACTGGCAAATTCCTAATTAAATACTTTATTAGTAGATTATCTAACCTTCATTTAATGAGACCCTCCAGATGTTGTATCTTAAGTGAAGCAAAACAGAAAACAGCTGAATGTTAAGCAAAACATAATTGGTTATAGTCATCTTGGAAAAGACTGCATTCTCATGTTACATTACTGTAATAATCTGTGATTTTCTCTAGAAATTGTCAGTGAGAGATGACCTACAGAATAATTATCTAACTATCTCCAGTTATAACTTTGAATATACTCAGTAGCATTTGCTGCACTTCTGCTTAACAGTGCTCTTCTCCCTACTGCTAGTGTGCAGCTGTCTCTAACATTTAGAGATTTCAGCTTGCATTTTTTCTGCTCTGTTTGGAATTTTCATTTTTATGACATGAATACGTTCTTTCTACTCATTCTTCTTAAGGAAGTGCGTTCAGTACAGTTTCATATTTTCTTTCCTTAATAGCTAGACAAAAAAGTAATCTCAAATCTTTCTATTTGAGACTTTTTCAAGCAGTTGAATAAAAGGATTAGAAATAAGACAGTTAAGTAAAGCAAAGAGAATATTCATAAAGGAGAGGAAACAGCCTATTATTATAACTGGCTATTAAACAATTAAATTTAGGCTATTGTACCCTATATAGACATGATGAGAAGCATTTGAAATAGAATCTAATATTTTTTTTTCAGTGATTATATTGTTTCATATGGCAGAATTTTTAAGTGTTCTTCCAGAGAAACTTGGAGACAAAACATTTACCTGGTCAATGCTTATTTGCATATTAAAATTAGTCATTTGATACATCACTGAGTTCAACAACTGAATGTAGGTAAAGGAAGATAAAGATATTTTCCATGAATGTACAAAATATTTTCAATGAAACTATGTAGTCATAGGATAAAAGGAGTTATAGCATGTGTAAGTACTGTGTTATTGTGCTGTAAACAGATTAGGAAAAGATGGTCAGTTCTTATGATAAAAGGAGTTCTCCAGTGCAGTGCAGTTATGTCCCTGGAAGAAGGATGACCAACTGATAAATCTTCTGATGACACTATTCAGGTCTGGAAAATAATTTCTTAAGAACAAGAGGATCTCATGAAATTCAGGGACCAGGCAATAAAACAAAAAATAACAATCAGTTTTGCTAAACCTAGACTGATGCCTAAGGTAAGTTTTATCTTTCTATATAGAAGAATGGACCCTAAGCCAAACACTCTCACTGAAGTATGAAATGTTGGGGTTATGACAGAAAATGTCATGAAAATATCAACTCCATGCACTGATGCTATCAAAAAGGCAAATTGGCTATTAGGAATTAGAAGGGAAGGACAAGAGGACAAAGAATTTGTAAATTCAGTAAACAGATGACTGACTCACTTTTTGAATGGCACAAACTTCACATCTCCAAAAGCAGATCGTTGATTTGGAAAAGATTCTGAGGAAAGTTAGAAAGGACAATAGTATGATTACCTAGGGAAACTCTTCAATTTCTTCATTTTGGAAAATAAACAACTAAGGGAGGTAA
Organism: Lagopus muta; assembly: GCF_023343835.1. Lineage (NCBI taxonomy): Eukaryota > Metazoa > Chordata > Aves > Galliformes > Phasianidae > Lagopus > Lagopus muta. The sequence continues at coordinate 61,855,292 of NC_064435.1, read as the reverse complement.
CATAAAATCATCTGTAGGGTAGAAGAGGTGGACAGAGGTGTCCAGTTCTATGTCACTTGTGGCATAATAACTATGGAGATTTCAAAGATGCCAGCAAGATGATGGTTCAAAGCAAATAAAAGAAGGTAATATTTCTTAAAGCAATATAGTTAAGGTGGGATGACTTACTGCAGAATGACATCAGTGCTGACAGCTTGTATATGTTCAGCAGGAGCACAGAGAAGCCTGTACTAGAGAAATACATTGAATACACAGGAATCACAGCTAGTAAAGGAACTCTCAAATCACTGAATGGTAACTAAACATTCTCCTCGTTTCTTTTACAAATGATTATATTCTTTATCTTGAAAACAGTATAACAAAATACTTCCAGAGAAGTTTTCCTTTCTCTTTTCCAGAATTCTGTGATTTTTCTTTTTCCTTCACATCTCTTGATGATACAGGCAAGATCATATGTTTTCATTTTTCTTTCCCTATAAACAAGGTTCTGATCTTGCAAAAGATCTAGAAAGTTTCAGAGTTTAAATTAAAAATGAAAAACAGGGAAATGTTTATTTTTTGTCTATTTGGTATTTTAAAAAATAGCCTCCTGAAGAAGAAATGGAAATGTGGATTTCAGTATTGAAGTTTTCCTAAGAAATGTGACAAAAATGGAAACATAGTAAAGTGTTTATTCTAAGGATGACTATATCACATTATTCTCAGATAGCTTAATGTAGTCATAAATAAGATCAAGTTGAGAGTAAAAAAACACATGGGAAACTACTCAGAACAGTTCTCCAAGATGAAGAGTATCTACATTTTGCAATTTTCTGAGAATTTTCTAAGAATGAATCACCTACAAGGAGATCATCACTATTGACTGGTTTTCTATCTGGCATATTTCAGTGAACAGTTGTATTGATATATTTGATCTGTGAATTGTGCTGAGATTGAATAATTGACAGAATGCTCATAGCAGTCTTTTTTTTTTTTGTTATTAAAGGTTAGTGACAGGTCAGCCACAGCACATGGTCTTGTGTCTTTACCCTAATTGGACCATCTACTCTTGCTAGATTGTTTCTAACTCTATCATGACAACTTATTTAATAAATTAATCTTATCAGTACTTTATTGTGAACACTTGTAGAACAAAAATAGCTAAAAATTGTGTTGATGCAGCCTGAAGAGATAGTCTGAATAATGAACGTGGAGGAGATGCATAGAAGTCAGTATGCATATGACATTTGACGAAGCTTTTGCAAAACTATCTTGCCACAATTAATGTTCTTAAATTCTAGGAATTTTGGGAAGCAGATTTTTTAAGCTAGGTTTGGCTTTGTTCTTGAACGAAATGTGTGAGCTAAGGTGAAATCATTTATAATTCAGACCAACTGTCTCAACCCCAGTGATCTTCAATGTATGTTTGAAAATTATGTAGTAAAACTGTGGATATCAGGGTGGTTGATGGATCTTGGTAGCTTAGAAATATATTCATCAGATAATTGCAAGTATCCCAGCACAAAGATCCCTTGCAAAACCACTGCTCTGCTTGCCATCATTTGCTTTTTCTCTAATGAGGACCTTTTGATGCTGTTAGGAGATTCAGAGGCAGCTGTCTTTGAACAAGTCCCTCCTCTGTATCAGAGTTTGCAAGAACACTTTCATCATTTGATACTGCTACTTGTAATTTGAGTGAAGAGATTGCACAACACTCTAAAAAATGCCATTCAATTTTTGGGTGATTCTGTGTGGAAACAAGATTTGAATGTGATGATTTTGGTAGGTCCCTTACAACTTTGAGTGTTCTGCAATTCTATGATTCTGTTTTCTAAAAAGGAGACAACAAACTCTCATGCTAGTTGTTAGCAGTATAAATTAGATCTATTTTTACTTCCACAATTTAGTTACCCCAATTTAAATGGCACACTTCTATTCTAAAGTGTAAGTAAACACTTATGAACTGCTCCAACAAACATTCTTATCAGAAATCCTCAGTTTGTTCAGAAATGTATTTATGATGATCATTGAACTATAATCAAATCCCACAGCACTCTATAGGAAAAGCTAAGCTCTTCTGCCTGCACCAAAGAGTAACACATGCAGGTAAGCCAAGCTACAAAACTAATGCATTGTAAAAAGCCAAAGACATATGGCTCTTCCACTCTGCTCACTCTAGAGCAAGGCCTTAAACTCCAAATAGCAGAAGGAATGCAGCTGAGCTGATCAGAAACTACTCTCTTGAACCACATCTAATAAGTAATTCAAAGACATCTGCAAAAACTAATGCACAAAATCCTGTGAAGATTGTATTTCAGTGTGACAATGGGATAGATTATTGTAACAGGGTTTGTATCTGAGAGAGCAATCACAATCTTCCAAGTACAAAGAACAAAGAGAAATCTGCAGAAACCATACTAGCTTGTTTATTTGACCTGTGGAGGCGTGGGCCTTTTCTACATCACAGAATGCACTCTAATTTAGTGGGAAATTTATTTATTTTAATTATGCTACTTGCAAATTTTCTGCAGGATATACTACAAAAGTAATGAGGTTATGTTATTACAAAATACCTATCATAAAATTTTGCTATTAAATCATTTTACCACTTTTGTGTGGATTACAAAGCATTGAGCAGTGAAATGTAGTTAAAACATTACACTTCTCCTGTAGGTGAAATATTGTACAAAGGGTGCAGTTCAGCAGGTGTTATCCCAGTACCCTGATTACCCACAAGTAAAATATGCAACAAATCATCTGTAGGAAGAAATACTTGGAATTGAATGAATTACCATTGTATCAAACATCTATTTTAAAAACACAGGATGGTGTAGTAGACACATTTAAAAAATTTTATGCCAAATAAATTCCTATTTAAAATGTTGTATTTTTCTTTTACCTTAGAATTTAATGTACACAGTTTCTTGTGTAAGAAAATATCAGAAAATATTCCCAGAAGAAAATTAGCAGAATTCAATTTCATTTGATTATTATATTTAGTACCTACACTTGACCTATGCTTGAATTCATTTTCAAGAAGGATGTCAAGAAATAAGAGTAGAAGAATTCGAGAAAATTAACTGGAAGTCATACAACTTAACTGTAAAATATTTCAAACGTAATAGTGAAAATTTTAAAAAAATCTTCAAAAAATAAGTTATTTTATGTCTGTGAGAAAAACAAAAATGTAGAGTTCAGAAGCTGGGATAATTCTTGCATTGGTTTACAAAACAGCAGAGCTCCTACTCAGACTCTAAGAGTATTTTTCCAACCAGAAGATTCAAGGTAAAATTGCAAATACCTTTCTAAGACCAAGAGGTCTTTTAACTTTGGACTTGAAATTGTACTTAATCATAAAATACAGCTGTATTTAAACACAAATGATAACAAACTCTATATATAGAGTAGATAAAATTTAAAATGCAAAAGTAAGACAAGATAGAACATAAAGATAAAATTCTACCTACATGCAAATCAGTGCTGTCCTTCTGACTTGGCTCTAGAGCACTGCCTTTGTAAAATTGTGCAAACAATATTCTGAGTCCTCCAGCAGCCTTTCTTCCTGCCTCCTGCAACATCCTGCTCTGTGTTTGCTCCCTACCCTTTTCAACAATGGACAAAGTCCTCATTGTGCTCAGCAGGACAAGGCCTGAGCAGCCTTCAGCTTCAGACAACTCCTTCTGGAGGAAACATGATCATAACTTTCACAAGTTACCAGATCCCTCCTTCCCAAAACCCACTTCTTTTCTACCTCAAAATAAAAACAAAAAGCAAAGAAGCAATCCTCCTCAGGTTTTCCAAATACTTATCCACCAGTGTTTTGTATGAATTTCACATCATTCTCCTGCTTTGCTGTAAAGAAAGCTACATCATCTGAAGAATTACACCCACTTCACAGTTGTCATAGTTTTATGATTTTCGGTTATAGGTATTCTACATCATAAAATCATGTAGCACACTGGGAGTTAAAGAGTTAATGCTCCAGTTCCAAGCACCTGTCTGGAAGAGAAGAACTACATTCCCTAGAAGACTGTTTGCTGTTCTGTTATCATTCCTGATCAGGGGTACCAGATATAAGTCTTCAGTGTGTCACCTGACATTAATCTTCTCAATCATCTGGCTATCCTCCCTGCTGCTCATCCCGACTGCACACATTGGCTCAAAACTAGTGTAAGACCTGCAGCTTTCAGATACTTTCTCCATTATATTTGATTTATTAGCCTCAATTCTAATTATATTGTATTACAGTGTGTTATCTTGCATTCAGATACCATATTTAGTAAATTAGTTTGTTTCTCCTCAGATTGTTGCTGATGTTTTTAATTATTTGGGGTCCCCTGTTTCCCCTTTCTGGAGGCATGGATCTGTGGATCCCTCAGCCCTACTAGTCACGAAACCAGGCTGAAACAGCCTGTAAACCATTGACATCAGTAAAGACAAAGAACTTAGGTAACTGTGAAGAGTATATTTGCAAAGAATTGTCACTGTGATGCCATGCATTTTCTGAAAAGAGGCCTTCCTGTCTTGTTACTTATTAAAGGAATATATCCATACTTTTCTGTCTCTTAATTTTAAAAGAAATCAAATTGAAATAACCAGAGGCGATGACAGCCTAGAATTATTCATTGCATTATGTATAGCTGTCCTTAAATCTGTATTAAATTTAATTTAAAAACCATCAAACCAAGGTGAAGAAAGTATTGTGTGTCTAATATTTTCACTTCAATAATAACAACGAGTTTTATTGTCCTAGTATGAGCCAAGGTGATGTGGATGTCTTTGCATGTTGCATGGGAGTATTACAGCTTATACAATTTTCATGGAAAAGTTTCACATATACAGTTTATATTTTATTAAGTAGTATCTCAGAACTTGGTTTGTACACAACACAGGTTATTTCTCTTCTGTTCATATCTCACTGCTGTAATATTAAATTGCATAATCATAATTGTGTTTTCTGTTACTAATTCAAAGTCTCCAATTCACAAATAATCAAACTTTTATCTTTTGAACATTCATTCAAATAAACCTACCAACATCCATAAATTAATTTATTATTTTAAGTAATTTATTATTTAATTTATTATTATAAATTACTTAATTTAATTTCCAAAATTAAAATGGGTGTCATAATTGGCCTTATATCTTCATACTAAATTAGGGATTTATGGCATCCAGTCTGAGACTTCTGATAGTGTCACAAAGTTTTTCACTAATCAAAATAAGAATGCTGTATTTTCAGACACATATCCTTTCAGATGTCTCTATAAGCACATAGAACTGCAATCTACCACAGGGTAGTAGCACTTGATAAACACAGATGCCTAAAGTTTTGCTCTTAAATTCACAGGAAATTTGCAGCTTTGTTAGCCAATCACAATATAATCAGTGAGATATTGCTTTCTTAATTTTTTTTTAATCCTGTCCATGTGTTTCTGTATGGATTTAGAACTCTAGAAGACAAGTCATCACTTCAGATAAATGTTTTTGTTCAATTCTTCTGAATCATAAGAGTATTATTTCTTGAATACAGAATAGTTTGATGAAGATATTTTAAATTTCCTTCTGTGCATTCACATTGTAGTGTAAAATTATGTTTTGAGCATTTGAATGTCTGTTAGGATTGCCTAAGATCTGTAAGAGAAATTGGAAAAGATGTCTTCTGATATATCACGATTTTTCATTCATAAAAAACAAAACTACTGTAGAAATGGACAATTCTATAAGCAGGCTGCTGAAGAAAGCACTCCTCTACTTCTCAAAGAGGGTTGTTATTGTAAAGTCTTGCACACTGTGAAACTGTACTTGTATGCTGTTAGTATCTTTATCTCCTGTGAAAATATTTCACGTAGGAAAAAATCTGATAACATTGTTTCATGTCTTTTAAATGGCCAGCCTGGCATTTCTTGATGAAAAAGACACAGAAAAAAACGTCTCTTATGTGTAATTATCATTCCTAATTTGAAGTTTCTTTTTTCATGTGGCTTACAGTACTAAGACTTCTGTCAGTGTCTTGTAATCCAAGAACATGGTTGCTTCAAAAAAGACCCTGGAACTCCTGTTGGGAGATTATAATTACTTATTCTAAATCTTCAGTTTGTTTTTTTTATAATGTGGTGTTATCTTGTCAATCATTTAAAACAAATGAGACCAAGACAAATGCTTTGCATTTGTTTATCATTATGGTACTCCAAATATTTTGCTGATAAGGAAACACATGAAGAGCTATTATACCAGCTGTTTTTCAGCATATCCATAGTCTGAACTCCACATAACTACAAGGCCTTCTTGAACTGCAAAGCCTTACAGACTTGTGCTAATGTGATAATTAAAAATAAATAAAAGATTCAAACTACAGCCCACCGATCCACTTCTTCATCCAGATTTGATGACCTGATCCTATCAGATACACAGCTGTAAAGCTGAATTAACATCGTGATGAATCTGGCATTCAACTAATAAATGTAACATGAAAAGTTGGCATCAAAAATATTATAGGACAGAGGCTTAGCGCTGTAGAGCCTTTGGTGTTAAAGCGAATGTACAGAACTCAGATCCTATTTTTAGGAGAAAAAAATTAAATTGATTTCTGCCACTTATTTTTTCAGTGTTATACCAGGTCATGAACTAATTTATCTTTTCAAAGTAATGTTTTATGTACAGCAACACTTCCTTCAGTAGAATATTTTGGAGAGGCTGTTACCACCTTTGTATCCAGAACCAAAGTTCACTTCAGTTTCAGCTAGATATCTTATGAGTGCGTTTTCTTGCTTACACAGTGTTTTACAATTTTTTATATAGTTACATATTCTCCCTTGATAAAGGTAACAGTGACAGGCTTTTTTCTTTAGTTTTTTTACCTCAACATCTTCCCTAATGTGTTCATTGCCCATTTATCCTACTCACACCCATTTTCTCATTGAGTTTCCTTCTATCCTTTCCTTCTTCGTTGTTCTCAGTTGTGCTTCATGTATTTAACTGTGAAAAATGTTATTTAGTTCTGAGGTGTAGAGCATACAAATTCACTTTTCAGATGCTGGAGGACTGCACACCTCAAGTAACTGTACAGGTTACACCAGAGCACTAGTTTTTATTCATTCCATAACACTGGCTTGCATCATTCAAGTTTTTCAGATCTTAACCAACAAATATGCTACTTCCACAATAATAACAATCATACAATTTCAAACTAATCATAAATTTGGGAAAAAATGAGATGGTGTGTCAATAAACGTGGAGAAGAGCATGCTGTCCCTTCCTTTAAATACAATAATACTGAGCTGTTTATGGCACATAAGTTCACTTAACTTCAAATAATTTCAAATGACTGTGCCAGTGCTGATAAGAGGTAGTTTCCTGCATTCATAAAATTAGGGGAGTTTTTTGCCAGGTTTACTAAGCAAATGCAGAATCAGTGTCAGATCAGACTAGAATGCAGACTGGAATTGTACAAGGCTGTTGTGTTGAACAAATGCAAGATTTTGACATAGTATAAATAGCACATCTGCCAGCTGGAGAAGTTCCACCAGAGGCACCTATGTGTCGTGCTCTGAGTCAGATGCTACACTAAGCTGACCAGTGATGAATTCCTGCAGTGAATCCACATGGAAGGCCCAGGTGTAATGGGTTGGACATATGGCTTGGATCAACAATGTACATATGTTCAAGTACCTCCTATGCAGAGAACTGGAGTGTGGAAAGAGGAAGAGATGGTGATCCAAGAAAGCACTTCTAGGACACCCTAAAGGCAGGATTGATTGAGTGCAACCTTCCGGCCAAATCTTTTGAGTTCTTTGCCAGAAAGAGACAGCAATGGAGCACTAAGGTGAGGGAAGGCATAGGCCTCTTTGAACAAAAACAGATGCCGTTGGGCAGGAAAAGCATGTGGGGAGGACAGAAAAAAAAAAGATTGTGTCAGCAACAGCAGCAGCAATAGATCATTCCATGCAGTGAGTGAGTGGCATGGCGACAAGAGTGGTAAAAGGCAGTTATCCTGCACAGGCTTCTACAAGCTTTTTTGCACCCACTGAGTTTGACTCACCCATCAGCTGAGCAGGACTGCCTTCCTTCACTTGGAGGAACAAACAGTGAGTGATTCAACAGCTTGGCATATATCAAAGATACCTGGGGAGGAGGGGTTTTTTGGATTTTTGGCTTGGTTTTCTTTGCTTTCACTTTGTTATCAAAGCCAAATTTAAAAGAATAAACCGAAGTCAACTAAGAAAAGCAAAACTCTCCTCTACTAAATTAATCTTGAAAAGGCAAGTTTTTGTCTTAAGAATTCTTTTTTTATTATTTTTATTTTGCCACCATTGTTAAGAGTTCTGATAACTATCCTGTTATTCTGGCCTTCTTATCATAAAATCTGACATCTGCCAGGTTTCAAGCAGTCTGAGCATACTGAATCATTACTGACTTTAATGACATCCATATCTTCTACCTTTGTTACAAGTGGGAGACTTATGACGAATGATGGAGTGAACGAGAAGGGAATTTGACCTACCTCAGAGATCCCTGCACTTCAGGATAGAAGTAGTCTGCAAAAGGTTATGTAGCTTTTTCTGTGCTTGCAAGTTCTCCTACAAAACAACATCTGTGCATTAAGTGCTTCTTTGTGCATCCATGTAGCTACATGCCCTAAGTCGTCAGGCCTCTAGCTAAGGCTCTAGGGACCCAGTTTGTCCCACTACTGACTGTAAAAGTATCTCAGAGTGATTATCTCAGACTTTGATGTCTTCCAGTAAGATCAAACACTGGATGCAAATCCATGGGGATTTGCACTTTTTAAATGGAGCTTCCACAGTCCTGCTGTGTGCACCACAAGTTGCCTCCTCCCTTGCTAAAATGCTGCTTAGTCGAAGCTCAGAAATTTGGCAGAGATCTGAAAGTCGCATAGATGCTGTTTACCTTTCCCATCCACATTTTAGAAACAAAGTTTTTGGAGGAATTACTTGGTTAATAATGTCAACTTATACTTTGTGTTGCGAATCCTCACTTTTTGGACATTGTAACTTCAACAGCCTATAATATCACAGGCTTAGCATGGCACTCGCTAGTATAATATTAAACACTCTTTTCACTCTCCCATGCTCAAGGCTAGGTTTTGGAATAATGCACCGACTTTTGTAGGGGTCAGCCTGGATATCTAACCATTCTCTCTCCCCTGAAAATGTACTCACCATGCTGAAGGCTCTTTAACTTCCTTCCAATCTTTCAGGGATCTAGCGGAAAAACTAGTAATTTTATTCACAATCATTAAAATTCTTGTTGGATGAGAAATTATCTTCAGAAAATCTGAAAGACTCAAAAAGTAAAAACATCCCAAACTTCTGCATTTTTATCTTTCCTGATGGGAAAGTAGGGCAAAAGTATACAGTTTTGACAAAAGCCACAGTTTAACAAACTGCAGGTGACAGTTTTGCAGTTTTCTGGATCAACTACATAGTCAGCAAGTCTCCCAGTTTTATATCTCTACACCATCTCATCCTTGTAAGCCTCTATATCTCTTCAGGGCATGAAAGCCCATTGAGATGAAGTTACTGATTAAATGAACAGCAGCAATAGGTAAAACTAGTGTTACAGTGGGATTTGAAGGAGAAAAGCACTGAGCAAATATCATTTTTCTTCCTGGTGATGCTCATCTTTATTGCAAACAACTAAGTATAAACTCAGGAACCATGACAAGCAGATGACTATTCAGTAGTGTCAGACTACCCCCTACCTCCTTTCCTCTTTCTTAGTCTTACTTACACATTTCCATGAAAGCAGTATACTACAATTTCTGTCTCCACCATATAACACAGAAAATTAAATAAAAAGTGAGTATTATTTGAATAATAGAGAATCTTTCTTCAAAACTATAATCAAAACAAAAGCAAACTCAAGTATTTTTTATGGAAAGCTAAAAAGGAGATCATGATGCATAACTTGCAAACTGTGTCAGGAATAAATCAGTATGCTATTTTCTAATCTCCTTACCTGGAGCCGTAACTGGTCACATAAGCTGAGTAGAGCATTCTTGCTCAGTGACAACAACTTTTCAGCTAACATACAGTCACAAGTTGGAGACCACCTGAGAGTAAATGGTTAGAGAAGCAAACCAATTAGGAATACAATGTCTGAGTTGGAAAACAGGACAAATTTAAGTCCAAAATCTGTATCCAAATGTATTTCCTCAGTTTCTTCTCAGCCATGAAAGCAGTGGGAATCTTACAGTCCTCTGTATAAACTCAGATTTGCTCTAGTTCAAGCTGGGATGAAGAACTAGGAATTTTCTTTGCCAACTTGAAGTAAGTCTCAGACTAAGCAGATGAGAAGCTGTCCAGTAAGAATTTGGTATTCTTTACCTCTTAAGTGAGACTTCTCTGGCAGAGCTCCCTGGCTCAGATCACAAGCCTCAAAATATGACCAATGAGCACTAATAAAATCATGCTGCCAACAGCACTGTGAGAAGTTTCTCCTTGATTTCAAAATGCCGGGACAAGGGTAAATTAATGCATTTCATTTGTTGTTTAGTTAACCTACGTAGTGGTAATAGGGTATACAGCTCACCACAAGGCACTCTCTTAGTTCAAAGGTTAGGGGACTGTGCTGGAAAAGGAGATGCTGGAAAAGGAGAGGACAGATGAAAATTACCAAACTTTTCAAAAAAAATCATATTTACTGAAAGAAAAAAAAAGTCCTTGTTCATTCTTTCAAAGAGAATTGGCAGCAACCTTATACCGGGGAGACAGAACAAACCTGTGGTGCAGAAGAGGATGCAGGCACCTGGGCTGGGTTGCTTGCACTCCTGAGTGAGCCAGGATTTTACACCACCCTGCTCAGGACTTCCTGTGCTGGTGGACAGAAAGTGGTTGTGATCCCATTTGGAACTGCCTGATTTTTTCTACAAGCTGTATGGAATGCTAAATTCTGTTTCCAGAGATATGCACAACAATTTTCCAGGAGGGTTTCTGAATTACGACAGAATCAGACAACTTTACCACTTTTGCAGCACCCAACAGCCAGACCCAGCTGTATAAATAAGCAGAGCTTAGCTGAAGTCCATATAACTCTACTGATTTACATCTACTTGCAATATGGATTTATATTTTGATTTCTTAACACTTACTTTCACAGACACCAGGTCTGCCAGTTCATGTTATCAAATAGATGTATTTTTCTAGTCACTCTTCACTTGTAATCACTATTTTTTCTTTTTACCTTCAGTGCATGAAGATTACTACCAGCTTTAAAAACACCTTGATTTCTGAGAGAGTCCTTAATTCTCCAGAATTCTGTATTTGAACCAGAAAAGAAAACAGTTTCCAGGAATGAAGCAAGTAACCAATCTATCATTTGTATATACAACCAACATGTTAACTATAGCTTCCTTTTTAATCGTTTTGACAACTGTAATTTAAAATTCTTTTTAAAAGGAGAGAGAAAGAGAGTGCTCCAAGGATTTAGTATGAGATGATTACCAAAATCTCTGGAAATTTTCATGTATGCATCACGAAATTCAAACATGTCAGAATTAAAATCCCTATGTCACAGAACCCATCTTGGGTTCTAGTGTATGAATAAAATCATGAAAGTGTAATTATGTGGCAGAATCACGTTGAACACAACTGAGGGTTGCTGAGGATTGGGTTGCTTGTCTTTCTCCACCTTGTCCTCAGCCAAGCAGCAGGAAACAGCTGGTCAGAATTTCTGAGTGCCTTTAATGAAGTGAATACTTAGTTGTTAGGATTTGGTGATTAAATGAAATAAGACTAATATTCCTCTGTGGATTTGCTGAAAGATGATTGTCCTGAAAGTAAGACGACTCTCTGAGTGAGATTTAGCTTTTCAGTAAACTTAGGAAAACTTATTCAAAAGTGAAATTTATGGAATAAGTTCTTAGAGAGTTCTATTTTTGTTGCTGTTGTTGTTTCAAGACCCCTGAAAGACACTAAATCGAGGTACAATTTAATTGATTTATTTTGGATGTCTCACATCAACCAAATACGTAGAAGTGATTAAGTTAAATAAATAAGCTAAGTGAATATATTTTGCTGTCAGGACCTTCTTAATGCTCCACTGTAATGAATATAAAGCTCAAAGGATTGTAACTACAGAGACACCATAGGTTAGATTAAGCTCTTCACAACAAAAACTTGAAGCTGCATACTGTAAAGTTCTTCAAATGCAGTAAGCATATTTAGGTTTAGGTATAACAACAAGCATCAAAAAGTGACCAGAAATATGATGTTGGACATTTTGCATCTGTTTATGTTTTACCAGAGGAGACGTAAGAAATTCCAGATTCACTTTCATCATGTTTGGTACTTGCAGTTGATCTATATTCCAGATTTGCTTAACAAGAAATATTAACTTTCTGGGAATTCACCCTTCCTCTTAGTTGTAATCAAATCATAATGTACTTCATGAAGTAAATTTTTTTTGCTAAATAATCAAAGTAAACTTGCCATTCCTTTGCAGAATGGAAAAAAAAAAAAAAAAAAAAAAAACACCTGAATGAACAAAAAATAAAGTAAAATTAAATTAAATTAAATTAAATAATAATAAAATAATACTAAATAAATAAACAAAATGGGGTAAACTTAGTTCAGTTAAAACCCCAAAAAACACTGTCAGGTTATTTGTACATCCAGTCACATGGTGCAATTTCATTGTACCAAACTTTATACCGAATAATCATTTTTACCTTATTGCTTAAAAGCACTCATAAAACTCTTAGTTAAATATTCTTAAAAAAAAAAAAAAAAAAAAACCTAACATCCATAGATGTTTTTACCTGTCACTGACAAGTTAAATGGGTTCATTTTGTTGAGTTGTGAATAGGTGAAATTCTGGAGACATTAGCCTCACCTTCTTCAGCCTAGAAAAGACTACTATGCTGAGTAGTCACAGCACGAATTCTTATCAAACATTTTTAACCAGAAAAACCTACCCCCATTTACAACTTCATCCATATCACAATTAAACAGAAGGGATATTTTCTGACAATTTCAGCTGACTTTTGTTAAAGACTGCAAACCTATGCAACCCACTTGACTTTAATCTATTAGCAGAAGTCTGAAAAAGTGTCACATCTACCTACTGCACTTTATGTCCTTGGATTTGGTAGGATCTTATTGCTTAGTCTGAAGTAGTGAAGAGTCCTGTTCTATCATTAGCTAAACAGATTGTAAAAATAGCACAGAAGTATGTGTTAATAAATTCCAGAGGGAAAGCACAAAATGCTGCATCTAGTTGAATCATTTTTTTTTCCTTTTGTATTTCTCAAGGCTTCCAGGATTTTGATGACATTTAAAATGTATTTTATAACTGTTCTGTGTTTGTTTGTTTGTTTTAAATATTGCTCAGTTCCTGTTGATTTTAATTTTTTGCCTCTATGGGAATATCACAACAATATAATCTAAACAACCACAAAAAACTAATTTCTACCTCTGAAAATACATTATGTAAAACACTATCAATTTGTACAAAGAGGAACCTATAAAGTCTAAAAATTTTCAAACAAAATTTAATAGATCCTCATGACATATTATCTTTTTAATTATTTTCAATCTAACTTACAGTAAAATTCAAAATAAACAACAACAACAACAAAAAAAAAAACACCAACAACATCAACAAAAAAAACAACAGCTGCCTAAGACAGTGACTTGTTGTATGTATGCATTCAAGCTGAGCTTGACACTACTGAATGATGCTGATGATGCAGCCACCACTGCCACATCCCTCCACTTGGAGCAGAATCTGCAAGCCTGGCTTTCAGATCTGACCCTGTTCTCCAGATCTACTCCATTTCTTCCCCAGCTGCTTTGCCTGTAGAAAGAGAGGTAGGACGCAAGTTCCTTGAATTTGGGAAAATAAAACTGAGATCCTCTTGGAAACATGTCTGTCCAAATGTATATTCTGAGGCATAACTAAAAGAAAACATTACTCAGTTGCACTTTCTGTGTCCATTTTTCATTGTTTTTAATGGTACCAAATGGAGTATTACCAGCATAAAGCTTCAGCCTAATGCTACTCTTTTCCTATGACTTCAGAGAGAAGAAAAACATATCCAGCTTAACCTTTGTATGCTATATCTCCAGATGTAATGTGCTGCCAAACAACAAGATGTAACAAAACAGAACTCCCTTGACTTACTTCAGACCCCACTTAGAAGGTACAGGCTGTTGAGGTCATGAGCATGTGGAGTCAGTCTATACAGCAAAGGAGCTATCCCTAAATTTTCCTTGCTTAGTTCCTCAACCTTTCTTGTATCCAAGCAAAAATGTATCACTTTTAGGAACATATGAAACTTTACTGTATAGTGCAAAAGAAGAGCAATGCAGAGCTACTGACAAGAAATGAGAACGTCAAAAGGAGAATTTTTAAACTGTAAAGCCAGAGAAAGTATGAAGCTTAGATCTGCTAAAACTATTTTGAGCTGCCTTAATGAAAACTGCATTGTTCTTAGATTAAAATAGTCTTCTAATCTGATAGCAAAGTTATCCATATTTGATGGATGATTTTATATAGCATAGTATAATTTCCTTATCACTCTTGACTGACTATTGAAAAAAAAAAAAAAAATTAAAAAAAAATCTGAAACAACTTCTTCAGTAATATAACTACTAATCAAAGATTACCAAAGATTGTGAAATAATGCATCTAAGATGAGCCTTTCCTGCAGATGTTTCTAAGTAATGACCTCTATCACACAATAAAGAACTGTGTGTCTGTATGCACCTCTGTAAAGTACCAGGAAAAACTGATACATATATACATGGAAACAAGATATCTGAATTCTTGCTGGTGTGATTATAAATTTTCATTGAACTGTGAACTGAGAGTGTAACATTTTCCTTCATTTGATTTCCCACAAATAGATATTGTTCTAAATCCTTATGTCTTGGATGGCACCAAGAGTTAGATGCTTGTTACTTTATATACATTACATCATGTCTTATTTCTCTAGAGTAGTAGAAAAGAAGCAAGAGAAAAGTGTGTTCTCTCTTATTTTCCACTTCTGCTGTTAAATTCTTAAGTTTGTTTTCTTTCTGAGGAGTAATCTAGGGGGAGAGAATCACTGACTGACTGACCAACTGGCTGAAGGAAAGCATTAGATACACTACAAATGCTTTGGCAGGACTAACACATCTGGCAGTTCAGGCCTGGCTTGTCCATATCCCTTTCACATTAAGGAAAACAACAAAATAACCAAGACTCAAATACTCCAAATGTTAATGTAAACCAGTAACTTTAAACTTACAAATGGCTCAGTGCCTGCATTGACACTAACTATCTGCATACATTTTTTGATTGATATGGAAGCTCTGTATACATAAATTTAGCATGGAGCCTTGCTGCAATCAGTTAGTTACAGCATATTGTGGCACTAACACTGGTGGAAGAAACAGAAAGTCTCTAAATATCTCCAGCCAATAGTTGCAATCCTTGAAACTCTCACATCTGAACAACATCACTGTTACAAATTCTCATGTTGGATTTGGTGGTTCTCATTCAAATAAGGTAAGTTACTTCACCAAAGTTGTTTATTGGATTATCTAACTCTCTGCTTCTTTTTGTTCTATCTTCAGTTCACAAAGGATATTTGAAAAGTGAGAATACATAACACATACACATGTATGTAATGCTTGTCCATGTGCACAAATGCACACACACTTATAAACACACATGGCATGCCTGATGAGAATCAAAATGCCTGATCATGTCATTTTCCTCTATCACTTACTGCATTCAAGAACTATTTTTAAACAAAACATTCTGGCTGCAGGGCCAAACATTTTAAATTAGGAAATGTGTAAGCAAAGACTAATTTTTGAAGCAGTTCCTCATTCACAGAGAACTGTCTATCCGGCAGACAATCAAGTGGGATGAAGTAGGGCCTATAAAGAAATGAACACAATCACTTCTTTGTTTCTTAGTCTGACAAAAATGTTAATCACATGAAATCTTTCCAATTCTCGCACTGTGAACAATGGTGCTGGAATTTGAATTCCAAGCAGAAGTTTATCACCTGAGACAAGAGTACAGTTAATGGGAGTTATGGATCCACTGCTACGGGAAATAAGAGTTTTATTATGCCAGTGATGTCCTACCTATTTAGGAAATAGCAAAAGAATGTTGATAAACCAAAACCCTGAGCACTATCCTATGTCCCGGGAGAGGACGTGCTTTAATGGCTACAGAGCTTTTGTAGTCTTTCTGATCCTAGCTCTGTCTTTTCCTCTTCACAAGCTGTTTTCATCTTTCTTCCTGTTTTCTTTTGTTTCATTTGCCAGACCTTTTCTGCAGCCTCCTTCTGAGTCTGTTATCACCCCTTTCCAACTCTAAGTCCTGCAGATGCTTTCTCCTTTCCCATCTCTGCTCCTGTACTTTTATTCAAGTATGATTAACTTATCCCTCTTCAAGCTGCCCTGTAGCAATGTGGACAGTAAGAAAGAAGGAATGAAAGCACACAAAAGACAGTCTTCTTGCCTTCATTCTAGAAGAACAATTCTAGGGAATGACATGTTTCACTGCATGGAGATTGTCAGCCTTGTACATGCACAGTAAAGATGAAATCCACGAAGAATTAAACAACAAAATATTACAGCAGGTATACCCAATGATAACTCTACCAAACCAATGTGTATTTTCTTTGGCAAAGCATAATGCATCTCTTTCTGGCCTCAAGGTACCCTCTTTCGTAAATTTACTTCATTTACTGTGAAGCAGATTATACAATAATGTCACACAGATTTTTAACATTAGCAAACCAAATCATTTCTTTCCTATCTTCATTCCTGGAAACAGTTAAACTGTTTTGCTGAACTTTTTTTTAATATAAAAGCAAGACACGCAGTGTGAGGCAGCCATCAGTCATAAAAATTCTTGTCTGAATGATTACATCTAACAATAAGAAACACACCAGAATCTTACATAAGAAAATGCTATACATCTTTAACTAGGGATCTCATTTCCAGTTACATCTGTAGCTTATATATAAATATGTGTTCATTTTTCAGTGTTATCTATTTTTAACCATGGGCTATCATTATAATTTCTCATGCATTTCAAAGGTTTTCTGTTTATCTGTGTTTGTGTGTAATCATGTCAAATACATGATCTTTGCTTCTCAAGGTAAATTCCAATCAAACACATTTGGCCAGGTGTCTCTTAGTAAATTCACCAGCCATCCTTTCAGTGGTGGCCTGTGACTGAACAAGGGACACTTGGGTGCAAACTGAAATGTAGGAAGATCCATACAAAACAAAAGGAAAAACTTTACTGTGAAGGTAACAGAGAAGCGGAACAGGCTGCTCAGAGAGGTTGTAGAGTTTCCTTCTCTGTAGATATTCAACACTCACCCGGATCTTTTCCTGTGTAATCTGCTATTTGGAACCTCCTTTAGCAGGGGATTGGATTGGTTGATCTCTAGAGGTCCCTTCCAATCCCTAAAATTCTGTGATTCTGTGACTACTAGTCACCCATGATATACTTAAGGCAGGTGTAAAAATGTGGAGTTATGTGTTATGTGTTGTTATGTGATGAGTGTGGTTTGAGCAGCTTACAATAGTCCTCATTCTTTTTCAGGGTGTTACCTTGACTGCACTGGTTGGAATATCATTACACCTAATTATCTTCCAGTGTAAAGACTTATATAATGATAAATTACAAAGAAAAAATTAGAACTTTTTCTCAAATTACAGAGGTCTATATCTTTCTCTTTATATATGACAATAAACTCTGAATAGTTAATTAAAGAATATTCTTTGTTGTTTTATGTCAAGATTATTCTTATTTTTCAAGAGATGCACATAGGAGACACAGAGCATAACAGCAGTTGCAAGCTTAAATCTTAAATGAATTAATAGAAAACCTAATCTCCTCATGATTAATCTATTACATTTCCCATTGTGTTTATATTCATGGATACAGGCAACCATATTCTCTTAAAGTCAGCTCACAGACATTTATGTACTGATTCATTGATTATTAACATATTTAAAAAGGTAAATATGCTTAACATGTAATTTTTTAGATCTATGTGATGCCACATATTCAAAACAAAATGTATCATATAAACACATTGTTTTCCTTGGATCTGGGCATTGACAACATTACATTGCAAGCTGATAGCTACATCTCAGGATATAGAGAAATCCTGGCTCTGATTTTGGCAGAAATGTGGTTTCCTCCTCCTCTCTGCAATATACACACACCACATTTCACTTGAGAGTGCTCTAAATACCAGGCATCTACTTTCCCATCATCAGCCTAGGCCAGCTACAATGTCTGTCTGATAATGGACAAGAAATCTTTACATCTGTAGATGCTGTTCCAGAAACATCCAATGGCATCAGCAGCTGAGGTGAGAAGAAGGGAAGTTGGGTTGCCAGCAGCCAGCACATTCCCACTCCTCCATCCAGTTCTACCCGATGTATTGAACATCCAGTTCAGTCAATGAGGTGTATAAAAATATGCTGGATTATTACTGATGATTGTAAAAGGTAAGAATTTGTCAAAGCATAACTTATTTTTCCAAAATGTGGAAATTACATACATAAGGAAATCTCAGGTCTCACACATTTTGCACTATTGGATTCCCAACACATCTTACTTTTACTGTGGTAGGGCCTCACAAATTTCCAATGAAGTGCTATTTTTTTCTCTCTCCCCCCCTTTACATATGGGTCTAACATCTGACCTCCACACATCAAATGCAATTGCCTGACCTGATCTGCAGTCTACTAACCAGCTGCATCTGGAATCACAGACTGGGAAAGAAGCTATGGAACAGAGCTGGAGATGGAGGAGTGCCTCATAGCAAATTTCTGCAAGAAAATCCGTGAAACCTCCAGCTTCAGCTTAGAACAATAAATAGCCTTCCTTCTCATATAACCATTACGTATTGGAGACATGACCGTGGTGTGCTCTGGGGCTCCAGAGGCACTGGAGTTCAGACCTCTCCAACATGATATGATTCCAGAAATCTCATATATTTTACTATAAAAAAGATAGATCAATTTCTAAAAAGTGCATTTAATTTATTTAGCTTTCAAATTCAGGCATTTGGATATGTGGTTATCATATAAATAATGGCTGCAATATTTCAATTTTGTGCTTTTATGCATATTTTTTACAATAAAGCAATTAACTGAATGACCATACAATTATTCTCCATTGGACTTCATTCAATGCATCTATGGTGGATACTCATGGTAACAATTTCCAGCTAAAAAGATGACACTTTCCAAACAGAAATTCTTCTGGCAATTACTTAACTAAAAAGGCTTGTATTCCATCTGTGCATTTTAGATTTTGGATTTTAGAGCTGGCATGCACTTTTTTTTTCTCTCTAAATTCAAAAATGGCTATTTCACAATAAGATGATATTAGAAATTGTTTTTTTCTCACCACTAATGAGCTATTTGACATATTTTAAGAGTATGTTTCACATACTAATATTTTTACTGCATCAAAATTATTTCCTTTTCATAATAGTTTTCTAGCAGCAGTGTAATCATGAAAGCAAACGGAAAAAGATGACTGAAGTTGTATTTCCCACTGATTCACGTAGGCATTTAAAATGTTCATGCTTAATATTCTCATGCATTTTTTAAAGGGATTAAAATAAGAAAAGAAAAAAAGCAGAGCGAAAATGCATGGATCTGCTGTCGCTTCCCATCGTTAGCTTGAAAACAAGTTTTTTGTGGACTTACGCTGTGACTTATTGTCTTCAGAATCACAAACCTACTCTGTTAATAAAACTAAGCTTATAGGCACACTACATTAAAATAACTTAAGGATGAATAGTTCAACTTTACCACTTCTTTTGGGACTGGATTCAATAACAGAAATTGGACTCAGCTGTATGGATTTTTCAAGGATATTATGGACCATATTTCCACAGACATTTTTATTGTTTCTAGTCCTCTAAAACATCTGAAAAGTTGTGCTTTAACTGAGTAGTTTCTTCTGTTTATTAGTTCGTGTAAACATTTTTTGCTGTTGTGTCATTTGCGGGGCTATAATATTGTTCTTGCTGTTACAGATAAAGAAAAGTTAATTTGAACATTACTTCTTGAACATTTAATTCCTGCCAAAGTCAGCTAACGTAGAGTTATCCAGGTTTGTAACATAGAAAGGGCTTTGCACAAAGGCAGTTTGGAGGATTCCACTACATACTTTTTGTAACAGTTGTAAAAAATATCAACAATACATGTATCACAGCCAACTTTTCAAACTCAGTAGTAGAATGCAAGGAGATGGGTTCTTATGCATTCACTAATAATTCTGCAATTCAAATGTTTTCCCATGAAAAATCTGGAGGAGGGAGGTTTTTCTTTCTCCATGATCACGTTTTGTGGCAAGAATGAGAATTAAAACGTACATGTATGTGCACCAGCGAAGCAAGAAGTTCTACCTTTGAAAAATTAACACAGGCTGAACGTGAAGGAAAAAAGGGTGTAATAAGTCATTTTGCTGAAAATAATGACGAAGTCAAGCAGGGTTTCAGTATTTTGTGGAAAATCTCATATTTTTCTGACTATATTTTTTGTTCATATTTTGTTTTTGACTTCAAAGCCCGGAGCCTGGAATTGAGGAACGAGGTAAGATTTTCACATTTCATTACTTTATAAATGAATTCCTCTCTCTCAGACTTGCAGCATGAAATCTGACATGAATGAAGTTAAAAAAAAAAAAAATCAGAAGACCAAAATAAATAAATAAATAAATAAATAAATAAATAGAAGAAAATCCTGTGACCTGTGGAAGCATGTAGAGTTGAACACTGTTAGGTTGTATTTTTTCAGAAGGTACATGTGCTCAGAATAGGATGCTTGCCATCAAGCAGGAGATCAAGCAGGAAGGTACGGAGAGGAAATAAGCCCCACAGCTCTCCCCTTGCATTCCCTCTCACCAGTCAGCCAGTGGGCTGCACCTCACCTGCTTTTTGGCAGCTGCAGGAGAATCGGCTGAGACACCTCGGCCACGTGTCTCAGATCTGGATCCAAAACAGCTCTCTCCCTGGGCATGAAGCCACCTATCTTGTTCAGCTATCCAATAGCAAATACAAAAAGTGGCAAAATGTGGCTTAAATCTTCTTCCCCTCCCCCCCCCCCCCCCCCCCACCTCCCATCCTTCCCCTACTCACCCTTCCACCACTCAAAGCTAGTGGAAGATAACGTCCATATGCAAGAGCCCTCCTCCATGAGAAATCATCCGTGCCCCCTTCCCAGGAGCAGAGAGCACGTATCTATTCAGCCGTCTCTGAGCAGCCCCCGGAGGGCCCTACTCCCCCTCTTCGAATGAAGCTGTGCTGAAAAGCAGCATGAGGGACACTGTGCTGCAGAGGAAGACAGAGCAGGAGTGTGGCTGCATTGCCTAGTGGTTGAGTTGCTCAGCTGGGAATTTGTATCCCTGCTGCAAATATTTTGTATTTGTTTTGTGATGTGCTGTCAACAGTGGGAACATCTCCATCTCAGGTGTGCTGTAGAAGGAAATGGTGACCACTGTTGCCTCCTCTGCATGGCTAGAACTTTGAAACTTTCAGCCTCACGAAACCCTCAAGGACATGGGGTTGGGATACTCTGGGGTCTGGATTGCAAACACAGTTAGGCATCACCTCCTTACCCTGAGGAGGCTGAGACCTTTCCAGACAGTGCATGCATTCCTGGGTGAATTTAAGGTCAAAAAGGACATACATGGTCCTTAAACTGAATGAAATCAAGGAGACAAAATAAAGTAGGATACTTCGCTATTCCATCTGCTTTAACATCTTGTCCTCTTCTTGAATACTGATCAAATTTAAGAGGTATTGGGGGAGATCCCGACAGCTGGAGGCTTTGTCTTTCTGAGGATTATTTTTCCCCTCAAAGAATAATACATTAACAAGGTACCACAACGAAGCACAGACAACTTACTGTGTGATTGCAGAATGCATGGTCCTAAGGTTCCCACAGGCCTGTGGTGAACACTCACCACCCAGAGACACAGTAACAGCTTTGCATCTCTTTTAAACACCCATATTAAAGGTTTGCCATGTAAGATACACCAAAAATGCTTTAACTTTCAGGAATTTCCTTAAAATGAATAAGAGAAATGCTGCATTATATTATCTCCCCTTCACTAGCACAACCAGACCTGGCTGCTTCCCCAACGGTCCATGGCATGCTGGTGGCACTGCTGACTGAATCAATGGGAGCTGCATGCCAGATCAGTGCCTGATGCAGCCAGCAGCCAGCACCAAACTATTTCCATGTGAGTCACCTCCGTGTCTGCAGGTGCTGGCGGCCCGTGGAAAGTTGAATCCTAGCCACTAACAGCTGATGTAATCATGTTGCTTGCTCAGATCTCCTGCTGATAAATGCACCCAGTTACTCCTAACTGTCTCCCTTACAAAATAACACCTCCCAGACACCTACCTCTTCAATAGTTTTTAACCATGCTGCAGCTGCACAAGAAAATCCATTCATCAATTATAAATCAATTGAGGAAGGGAAATCTGCAGCTCGCTTGATTGCTCTTGTTGTCCCTGCAACTCACTGATCCAGCTACAGAAACTTTCCAGCCTGCCAGGTCTGTTTATTTATTTATTTATCATATTACTATTATTATTGTTGTTAATTATTCAGAGCCTGAACAGATAATTCCTTCCTTTGTAGAAAATAACTCTGCAGCGGTAATCCGTTGGCAAAATGAGCTTCCCTCTGATGGGAAAGGGAGAAAGAGAGAAGGGGTGCAAAAGAGAAAGAGGAAGAGAAAAAGAGAGGTTGGGTTATTCCACGAATGGCAATGTAAGTGTGGTGGGCCGGATGCAGCCTCACCCTCCAGCTTCAGCCCTCCCTCTCTGATTGTGGGAGACTTCTTTAAATAGGTATTCCTGAGAGAGAGCTCCACTCCTCTTCTCCTGTTTATGCTGTCAGTTTACAGCCCTCTGTTCCCAAGCAAAGATTTGCACTGTGAGAGGCTGCTTTTAGCAAGTAAAGTACTTACAAAAGTTTATACAGGAGAGAAGCACTAGGCATGCTTGTTCAACAGTGAAAGAAAAAAAGAAAACAAAATGCAACTGCCTGCGTGGAGAAAAGGCAGGCTGGAAATCTTGGAAACGCTGAGAAGGACTTGGGGAAATTATATCTATCCTCCTAGAAGAAGAATCGTAACTATATTTACTGTCAATGGGAGAGAGGGAAGGGAAATATATGCTTTCAAAATGAAATTTAATAATAATAAAAATAATAATAAACTCCAAGGGGGGGGGGGGGGGGGGGGGGGGTGAGATCATTATCCTTCCCTGCTGAATCAGCCTTGCAGGTATTTTCTCCTTGCAGATATATTCTCTTTTATTAAGCTGATTGTCATGAATACCAGTGTCCTGCTATTTCTGAAGTTAAACAAGTATCAGGGCAACACAACTGGATATTTTACTTTTTCTTAACTTTTTTTTTTTTTTTTTTTTTTTTTTTTTTTGGTGTTGAGTGTTCTGAGGTGACTAAATTTGCCCTGTTGAGCCTTGTAAAATCCTGACTTAATCATGTAAACTTCTGTGTAAGCAAAATAGACCAAACTTCAAAGGGTCAAAAACCCTTTAGGGATTTGCGAGGAGACGCCAGCAATAGATTCTAATCTGCCTCCAGAATCCTGGCTGTATTTGTCCAAGGAACTGGTACCAGCAAACTCTCGAAGGTAGAGATAGTGGGTTGATTCAGCCTTTATCCCCTTAGAGAGTATTGGCTTTGTGAGGCTCTAGGCAGCACTTCAACGCCAGGGGATCTTGCCCAAACCCTCTAAAAATGAAGTACAGGAGTAATTTGAGATAATGACTTTGTAACAGGCTTGGGCAGACCTTGGACAGAAGAAGTGAGAGATGTTATCACCCCAGCATTCCTCTTAAAATGCAGTTTTTCCCCCTGCTTATTCCCAGTTAGTCAAAGCTACATTAACATTCCATCCAGGACTGCTAAACAGAATCTTAATTAGTCCTGATACTCTTGTGCAAGGAGTTTATTCATTGCACTCTTAACTAATAGTTGCTGTCAGAGTATTTTTTTTTTTTCTTTTTTGGGTTCTTTGGGGATATCGTGTTATGCTGCAAAGCATGACAGAAATGTAATGTACATGAAAAAAAAGAAAAGAAAAGAAAATTTTTTTTTAAAAAAAGAAGGCTTGCAGATCTGAAATCCTGAGACTGAGGCTGATTCCAGCCCTGTCTAATAGTGAGACATTGTTAGGACTAATGAGAATAACTTCACCAACAGAAATTTCCCTGTGTCATGTTTATCTTAAATTTTAATGGTATTACACGCTCCCTCGCGCTCTCATTTTTTTTTCTTTCTTTTTCTTTTTCTTTTTTTTTTTTTTTCCTTGACAGAAAGCATTACAAACTTGGTCGTGTTTTGAAGCAGCTCACACAAGCCTCGCCAAATTTGCAGTCCTCTCTTTTGCATTAGCCACCCGCGGCTCAGTACTTAATGAAGGAGTCCGGAGGTGGAGGCGAATTACCAAAGTTCCTAAGCGGCCGGCTGCTCCGGCAAGGATCTCTCTCCCCGCGTTACTCCTCATTCCCATCCCGGCTTTGCGGCCCCGCCGCTCTCCCCCCCGCACCCCGATTAGTTTTTACACGCACTCGCTGGAATCCGTGCTCCCTCCGATGTCAGCGAGGTGAACTTGGGAGCACGCGAGGGCTGTACCCACACAAATCACTGCGTGTGAGCCTCCCTCGGGGCTATTTGCGGCCGGGACGAACGACACTAAAAGAAATGAGAGATGTAGAAAGGGTCCCTCGCTGGACCGAAGAGACTGTTTTGTTTATCGGCCACGGCAGAAGTAGTTATTTGCCTATAAATCTGCGTTCGGCAACACCGATCGCGGAAACAGATTTATAAGACTATAAATTAACCGTTTCTTTCGGGCTGGGGAGAAGGAAATGAAGGGGGGGGGGGGGGGGGGAGGGAAGGGGGGAGGGCGAAAAGAGAAAGGTGTTTTTGGAAATTAGATGTCCACTTTAGTTAGCGGGTGCTTACCCCTATTAAGGACTCCTTCCCATAAGCTTGCGTAACATTGATTACTCACAAAGAGTTCACAATAACTATCATGTAGCTAAACTAATTGAGACAATCATGCTAAGTTATAGCCAGTCTAAAAGGTACCATTGATGTGGTAATGCCTATAGAAAGTCAGACATGCGACTCACTACCATTTAATTGCTCCTTTAAACCTGTTATTACAATGTTAACTGGCTTAAGTATATATTGCTGCCTTTTATTGCCTTGATGTGACAAATTAAAACATACACTCTGGAAGCGGCATTCATTTGCGGACGGAGTTGCAGGAAAAAGGGAGTCGGGCGATGTCAAACCTGTCAGGATGAATTAATTGTAGAACTTGCATCTCGCGCTACAATTCCCACTGCACTTTTCGTTGCACGGGGGAAAGATTTTATACGTACAGCTTACACCTATCATATATATTAGATACACACACCTTGCTCAGATCTGCCGCGAAATGAGCCTCACCGCGCTAAAAACGAAAAGTGCTCTTTGGCTCTGAGACCTCGTCTGCATTAGGTGGAAGCCTGGAAAGCGAAGCGAGGGGGCGGGCAGGGGAGCGGTGCTGCTCCTTCCTCGGCTCAGCATCTCACGCGTGTCGGGCGAGGTGTTCGGGGGGGGGGGGGGGAGGCACTCGCCCTTGGCTGCCGGTTCCAGGCCCGGGGGAGGGGTTACCCATGCCCCGTGGCCTCGTACCTGGGAGCCAGGCACAGCCGCGGTCCCTTAGGGCTGACCTTCGTAGTGGAGCTCCCGCAAGGAGGGGAAAAAAAGAAAAAAAAAATAAATAACTTATAATTTCTCGCTTCCCCATCCCCAGGGCTGAGCGTTTAAGCACGCAACGATATGCTTCTCCCGCTCCAAAGAGCACAGTCAGCCCCGCGCATCTTAAGTTAGAGCCTGCGTGGGCTCCAGGTAGGTCCCTCCCCACCCCAACCCCTGGTCTAGGTGAGCATGAAAGCATTGAGAACTCCCCCAAACACACCCCCCTTTTTTCCTCAGCCTCTTTTTATTTTTCCCCTTTAAAATATTTTTTTCTTCCCTCCTCCACTCGTGAGAAGATGTCAGGGGGTTAAAATGCCCCGCTCGCCCTCTCCCTTGATCTCAAGGAGAGAGGTAAGGGTTGCTGGCACCTTTATGGGACTTAGACCTGCTGCGGCTGCGAGGAGTGCCGGCCCCTGCTAACTTTGATCGGCCTTATTCATCCCAGCTGCGCTCTATTTGTTTGTCATTTCGCCCTTTTTCTCCCGGAATCGTTATTTATGGTCTGAAAAGTGAACGGCACCGCGATTTGCCTTCGCGTGGACTCTTCTGCAAACGTGGGGGAAGATACATGCAAGACCCTACCCCCCCACCCCCCCGCCATCGGAGCTGCCAAAAGAGAGGGGGAAAAACTGTCTCAATCATTATCAAATCAGCTCTGAATTCATTACTCCAGAGCATTAACTAATTACCAGATCAGAGAGACGAAAAAATAAATATTCCTTTAAATAACCGAAGGTAATTATAACCCTGTTGTTGACACTAACGATTAATAATTGATCAGAAGTTATACACAATAAATTGTCAATTTATCTCCCTATAAAAATGCACATACTTATTATCTTTTTTTTTTTTCTTTCTCTGGACGATTTTTAAAAGCCCGAGCAACGACAGTATCCGTGGAGCGCGAAAAGTTTTTTTTCCCTACATTTCCTCCCTAATATTCGCTATTTTGAGATCCCCAGTCACAGACAGAGCAGGAGCGTCGCTGCCGGCTCTTCGCTGCCTTCCGAGGGCAGCCAGGCCCGGATGGCCCCCGCGTCTGCCCTTCAGGTCCCCAAATCCCGACTGGAGTCAGGTGAAGGGCGCGGCTATGGGGCCTCACGGTGCCTGCCCTCCCTGTCCTTCCCTCTCTTGCTTTCCTACGGGGAAACACAGCGTGCTCTGCCGGGATTGGATGTGAAATAGAGACATTCCCCTCGGCTGGAGGCGGAGGTCCTCCTGTCCCCTCGGCGGGGTGCCCGCAGGTAGCGCGGCCCTGGGTCGCAGCCCCGATGTGCCCCCCCCTGGCACCACTTCCCCTCCGTGGTGTTCTTAAAGGCTCTGCTTCGGAGTCACCGCGTAATAATCGGGGATTAGCTGCATGGGTGCTTTGAATATGCATCGAGGATCCCTTTTGTTTCTGAACTTTTTTTTTCTTTGTTTCTTCGCTTTTAATTCTTTAGAAGCAAGGATCATACCTGAGTTATTAGTTAATGGATTAAAAACAAAAGGGTGAATTTCATTTTATTTCATGTGCAGTGCTACTGTTATTAACAATCTCTTTTGCCGCTGTTATTCAATTCCTACACTGCAAAGGCTCTTTTCAGCTAAGCGGATCGTGAGAAGCTTGCCTAAGCACCGGAAAATACAGAAAGCACGAAAGCAACGCATCGATCTAGTGTAAATTCCGTCTCTTTCTCTCTCACCCCTTTCCTTTTCTTTTCCAAAACTCAATAAGCAATAAAATCCTTCCGGTATTGATTACATGCCCGCCACGGGTTCTCAGCGGCGCGGTGACTCTGAACTGCCTTTAAGTGAGATGTAACATGTGGCAGAGGCAGAAACTTCCAATGGCGAGGGACTTGGGATCGTCTCTCTTTTTTCTTTCTTTCTCTCTCTCTCTCTCTCTCTCTTTTCTTTTCTTTTTTTTTTCTTTCTTTCTTATTTCCTCTCCCTTACCCCCGAGGGTGGGCACGGAGGGGCTGCCGATCCCCGCCTGCCGTTAGCTCAGTGCGGGGCACGTTAGCGGAGGGCTCGGCCAGGTTGGGCGCTGCACACTGCGGCTCGCTTCTTCACCTGGAAGCCATCCTTCCCCTAAAAAGCTCTACTCCTCCTCCGAGAACGGACTTTGGGAAAGATCCCCTTTTTATTTGTCATAACTCTTTTTACTGCCGTTATTGCTATCGCTGAGCTTTCTATTAACTTTGCCCTCAGATAACTTCCCTTAGCCCGCTCCCCTGCGACCGGAGCTCGTGTCCAGGAGCAATTCCCACGTCCGTCTGTCTGTCCGCTGCTGCCTGAGCTGCGTCGCCTTCCCTTCCCCCCGCTGCCTGTCAGACAAAGGTGGGTGACGCTTTTTTCCGCTCTGGCAAGCAGTTGGTGAGCAGCTTTCCTGAAACAATAACTCTCTTATTGAGAACAAATGTTGACATTCGCAGGGAGCGAGGCAGAGCGCAGCCCAGGAAGTGCGAGGTGGAAAGCTGCCCTCTTCCTATTTGGCGACAGCGCCGATTCCTCGGGGATCCCACCTGAGATTAAAGGCTGAATTTCAATAAATCAGCTCTAATGAAACCTCTGGCCCCGCGGAGGGAAGCGTTTGTCTCTCCCTCTCCGAAACGAGGGGAGGGAAAGGGGGGAGGGGGGGGAGCGGAGCAGATATAGACGGGGTGTGAGGTTATAATCCCGGCGGGGTGATTAGCATCGTTATGAAATAAACTGTACGCAAAGTGGTGCATTTTATCGCTCACGCCTCTTCCTCGCTATCCTGAAATAATCGCACTGCTCGTGCCAGCGATCCAGCAGGGCTCCGCTTCCCTCCTGCTTTCAATTTCGATTATTAAATCTCAAATGACGCCGAATATGCGCTCCTCGCCCATTAATTTCTGTTTTTAAAAAGAAGTTTATTTGCCAAATCGTTTGGGTGTCGCCCATCTGCATTTCTGAGCCACTCGTGAATTTCTCGGGAGATGAGAGAAGTCCATTGGGTTTAACACACAGAGCGAATATTCAAAAGCGAGTTTTCCAAGTCTTTCTACTTTTCTTTCCAGAAAGAAATCCAGGTCTAAATACTAGCAAGGGTGGGTAAATTATGGAAATCTTTTATAAGTCTTCGGGCGTATAAACATCAAAGGAATGTCGTTAGCCTTTTTTAATCTCTGCCACAGCTTTTGGTTTTTACCAATTGAAATGTTCACGTTGTGTCCGACAGAGACCTGGAACAGAAAACGTGGGAGGTGGGGGCTGATGGAGCAGGAGGGAGAGCGGCGAAGAGAAAGTTCAGGCGTCCCTCAAAACTTAAAGTTTCCCCAAAAAATCTCCCCGAATCGCACAGAAAAGGCGCTCTGGAGGGTGACTTTACTCGATATTTGCATTTACATCGCCTGCTAAATTGGAGAGAAAAACAGAATTGCTTTTTAGCCGCTATCTAATTGTATTGCTCTGTGCACACAGACAGAAGGACACGTTACCTCAATGAGAACCAGGATGTTTAGGGGGAGAGAAGCATCGTTCAACAACACAAGAAGATGAGCAGGCCTCCAGCTGCACAGATCTTCGGTGTTTTATATTTAGCTAGATGGATCCCAGAGTTTCCCAGAATTACAATATTAATTTCTGCCCTATCAGCTGAAAAACACATGCATTTTCTCAATCATTTAGACAGCTTTATAGGGGTAAAATATGACGGAGGGGGCCGGGGGAGATAGATCAGGGGGATTACGTATACGCACTTAAGAACACGTCTTTTTCCCCCCGTTTAATATAATCGCAACATATTTCCTGACTCCAGCCTAGCACGGTTCTTTATCCAGTTAACATTCCCAAGGCTGATGCCTGAAGTATCTAAGATCACTTTCAAATGCCCTTTCTAACAAGACCCGAGCAAGAGGCCACTAATTTTCAGTGAACAAAAAGCCACTGGAGAGAGATCCGTTTGTCAATATCAACTGGTCCAGCAATTTCCCATCTTCAGACACATCGGCCTATCTGAGCTGGCAGATGTTTAGACAAGATTTTATAAATTGTTCAATATCAGACCATAATGAACCCCAACTGACCATTCCAAAGCAGCTAAAAGCATTCAGGATCTCCCCTGCTGGGATCTAATAATGCTCTCACACTGGAAGATTATTAATCATGGAATAAAATAGATGAGCCTCTTGAAAAATAAGTGTATGATTGATTAAAGGGCAATCTAAGAAGCTATTATTCTTGTTTTATAACCGTAAGCTATATTCACTCAATTTATCTTTTGGGGAAAATAAATGATTGTTCGTTTCTTTTCTGAAATTATATTATATGAGGATTCCCATTATTTTACTGAAAATTAAGATGATTAGTTAGCTGATTTTATGAGCTCAATCTAGGTGGATTTCTTCTATGACTATCAAATTGAAGATGTAAGGAAAAAAAGAAAAAATCATTAAAAACAGGAATCAGACTTTTTCTCTTCATGCTTCTGTACTTGCACATTTTAGCTAGAAGCAGAAACAAAGAAATTAGAAATAAACTGCAGTTGATTATAATTCCGTTTTGTTTTCCCTAGAAATGTTGGGTATAAAGAACATTAGCCCTAATAAAGAGCTACCTCACGCCCAACATAAATAGTTTATAAGAAACATGCATGTATTCACATTGCTCTCTCTACGCATTTGCATGTGTATATACAAATACGTATTTGAACACATGTGCACATTTAAAGCTTCAGTGCAACAGAACGACCCAGAACGAATTAATTTATGAGGGGTATATCTTTGCAACATATTTAAATTGCTTACTCATTTTATGGTCTAAGCTGCGCTAGTGAAATTGCAACTTTCATCATTTTCTGGATAATAGATTACTACTTTGGGGGAAATGAAGGAAAAACACCATATTGTTGCAGACTAGTCTGTTTTTATTTACAATTAGAGATATAAATTAGTAAAGAATTCTCGTTAAACAACCAAAGATTGTATAACCATCAACGTTTCAAATAAAAACCAGGCAAAATTTATTTACAAAAAGTTCAGATTCATTGCAATACAACTTGCATAAATTACTAGAAGCTTTATATCGTTACAAAAATAAATATCAAATTTGTTTCCACTTTGTAAGGACTCAAGTTCTCCAATCACGTCTTTATTATCTCTACTGTATACATCTTTTACAAATAAATTTTACAATAAATCCTATCACACCTATCGAATATATACCGTGGCAATGAAGTGATCAATTCGAGATATCCTGAGAAAAACAGATCTGTTTTCAAAAGTCACACGTACATTGGGGAAACTATACTATACCAGCAAACTCACATTATGTCCAACAAAATTCTGGTTTAATAATTAGAGTCTGAAGATTTAATAGTGCTCTGTGGTCTTCTTTTATACAGTGGCACAAGATGTGATCCGGATTTAGAGATTTGTTATATATATTAGCTCAGGGAGAGATGATGGCTTGCTGACTTTTTTCAAAGCAATTGTGACACCTACCTGTGGACCAAGGAAAAAACCAGATCATCCCAAAATCCTTCAATTACACACTAACGCCATTAAACTCGAAAAATACTGGAAGTAAGGCAAAACTCTTACACGTCCACTAATTTTTTTTCCTAACCAAAAGAAAAAAAAAAAAGAAAAAAAAAAAGAAAAAAAAAAAAAAGAAAAAAAAAGAAAAAAAAAGAGAAAGTATCGACAAGGTAATTTATTGTTGTTGTTGTTTATTTAGCCCCGGGTAATGGAGGTATTAAGAATGGCATTGATAGCCAGGCAAGGAGCAAGTCACAGACAACACACCCTGCTGAAATGCATGTGGATCTCTGATAATCGTCCCTTCTCATTTCAAATGCACTACTGCCGTGTGAAACCTCACTTAAAATGTGCCATTGCAGCACTGCCACGTGAGCACGAGAACTTTGTTTCTGAACAATACCTTCAAAAATATTCTTTCAAGCTCGCTTTTCCTTAGCATTTAAATAGTCCTTACCGGTTTGCCTCACGCAAGCAAAGAGTACGCGAGGTGAAGGAAGTCTAACCTGACTTTAAAATGAAGACAAACACGAGAAAGAAAAGCTGTAATGAGAGGCTTAAAAATAGCAGAAAAGAGTGCCTTACTCTGTAATCAGAGCCTCATGTAATGAAGCAAGAAATTAACACTAAGCAAGTCTCGATCTGCGCTCTGTCTTAGACCTGGTGCCAAATGATCAGCGTAATAGAAAACGCTCTCACTTACTTGCATTGCTGCGTGATTGTACTTCTATAGGTATGGTTGTACTCCTACTGTGCAGACTTCAGTGGGATCTGTCAAAATATAACCGTCAGTTAGTCACAGGACACAGCCAGCTAACCAGATTATACACCGCGCACAGCCCAGCGCTCTCTCATGCAGAAGTCAGAGCTGAGACCTTTAAAAGCCTGGGCCATATTCCATCTCTGCCCTAGTCTCGAGTATTATATATGTACATGTACAAATGCATTAGAATAAGCTGACGGTTTTATTAGTATAAAACTTTGTACAAAAAGAAAGAAAGAAAGAAAGAAGGAAAGAAAAAAGCTAAAAATGTCACGCTCCACAAAATTTTATGTCCAAGGTTAGCAATTACCCAAACCCAGATCTGCACAAACCGGGAGAATACTGGCAACAAAGAGAGCAAAACCAGTCTGTCGATAGTAGTAATAATAGTATTAATAATAATAATAATAATAATAATAATAATAATAATAAAGTTAACGACACCCTTGCTCTCAGGATATCTTTGTATTTAGTTTTCCTTTAAAATTAGCATGAAAAGCTGTGTCTGCAGCATGCAGCTGTGATCTAAAAGTTGTCATTTACATCACAGGTACTGTTACACCGGGGACATGCAATTTTAATCCCTGGATTACACTGCTGCCCATCTTCAGCTCTTGGCCGGTGGCAGCGGTGATCGTGCGTGGTGTTTTGACCGAAGTATTCACAGCCTATGGGGAATTTACAGTGGGCGGGGAGGGGGGGCTAGGGGGCAGGAGGACAACAGCAGTAAAAAGAAGGCACCTACCTTTCTTAGAGTCATAACTAGAGGGCCTGTAATGTTGCTCTAGCTGGTTAGTGATCGTTTTCAAAGAGTCACTGCTCTGCTTGTGGACAGAGCTGGCATTTAGGACAGTCTGACTGAGTCCCTCGTTTGAAGCCACTGCCGCCGAGTTGTATCTCAGGATCCCCTGGCTCTGGAGAGCGTTAAAGTTCCCATAGTTTGTGTAATTGCTATAAAAAGGTGAGGTGTAATAAATATGCCTCCCCAGGAGGGAGGAGGGCGAGTAGGCAGCGCTGTGCGGGGCGGAGGCGGGGGTGGCCGAGGCCAACGCCGCCGGCGGGCAGCCTTGGCCCAAGTTCTGGCTCTTGAGGTCCGAGGTGGCGATTTCGGCCAGCGACCAGAGCTTGGGCTTGCTGGCCGGCGTCGGGGGCCCGGGGGAGGCGCGGCCGCCCAGCGCCGCCTTGCTGGCGCTGCGGGCGGCGTCGGCGTGCGGGTGGCCGAGCAGAGGGGCCTCCACGGCGGCCAGCGGCGAAGAGGTGGCTGGCTTGGCCGGCGGTTCGCGCTCCCCGCCGCCGCCGTCGTCTTCCTCGATGTCCTCCTCGTCATCGTCCTCGTCCTCCTCTTCCTCTTCGATGTCCTCGTACTTGTCCTTGCACTCCGAGCCTGACTCGCACAGGGGGTCGCCTGCCCGGCACGGCAGCTTCTCGCCGTCCGACTCGGCGGAGCACGAGTGGTCCGTCAGCGAGTCCACTTGCAAGCTGATCCCTGCGGGGTCGGGGGCACAGAATGAGGCACAGCCGGAGGGGGGAGTGAAGGGGAGGAGGCGGCAGCCGTGGCCTCGCCATGTCGCCACCTTCCTATGCAGGGCCACCCTTCCCCCCGGGCCGGCGCCCCCCGCCCGCCCCCGGCCCTCCCCGGCACCGTCAGCCTGGGGCAACGGGACGGGAAGGAGTGCGCTTAAGGGTCCCCGCCGCCCGCTCCCAGGGCCAATCCGCCGCCCTCGGGGCGCCCTCGCTCCCCCCGCGCCCACCTTCGTCCTCGGCGGAGGTCTCGTTACTCTCGGGTATCTTGTCAGGGTTCTCCTCTTTACTCCTCGCCCCGTCGCCATCGTCGTCGTCCTCATCCTCACTCTTGTTCCGCGGGGCCCACGTCATCTTGTTCTCCTTCTTGAGGCGGCGGCGGGCGTTGGCGAACCAGGTGGAGACCTGGGTGAGGGTCATCTTGGTGATGATAGCCAGCATGATCTTCTCGCCCTTGGTGGGGTAGGGGTTCTTGCGGTGCTCCTGCAGCCAGGCCTTCAGCGTGGCCGTGGCGTCGCGGGTGGCGTTCTTCCTGTACGCGGGGTCGTTGAGCTGGTAGGGGTAGGCAGGGCTGCCGTACGGATGGTAGCTGATGGCCCCGGTCATCCCCGTCGTATGGGCGTCGTAAGGGGAGCCCTGGACAGAACAGAACGGTGGGGATGGCAATTTGTTACTGCTGAGAGCCATTAGGGAGTTGTCAAGGCGAGATCGGCGGTTATGTTTGTATTTCCCCGGGACGGTGTCTTGCATCCATATTCTATGAGGGGTAAAGCGGCACCCAAAGGCGTTAAGATGGGACACCCTCCCACTCCCCTTCCTCCTCCGCCACATGCGCTTAAAATCGGCTATGTTTTGATCTTTCTGATAATTTCAGCTCCTCGTAATTGAATATTTCTCAATATCGGGTTTGAACCGCCCAGACATTTTAAAGGCCCTACAGGTAACGTCTTGATATCTGCATTTCTCTCAAAGGTTCAAAAGATGTTTCCTTTTTTGCTATAGAAAATACAACAAAGCCGCCACTTAGCAATTCACTGCACTAATGCATTGCAAATCCAATTTGCAAATCAGAAGATATGCACCGTTTCGAATTGTTCAAATGCGATGTAATTAGCATTTTAATTCGCCCTTTTACGTTCAAATTGCGCTTATTTAAGACTGCATAATGCGAGAAAAGTTAAAGATATCGGAGGAACTCGTTAACTTCCCGCACAGCCCCGAATCCCGCGGAACGGCGACTCGCGGGCAGAGCAGCACCCGATCTACCGCACAGCTCCCAACCCGCTGCAACTTCCAGCCGACGGGAAAAACAAGCGCGGTCCTCAGTTTCCTCTTACCGCCCCGAACAGAGCATGACAGCGATGCCCCACATTTTGCGAGCAGAAAGCGAGGAGCTGCCCTGCTGCCGCCCCCTCCTCACATCGCCGCCGCGGTTCCGGGCTGAGATTCCGGGTACGGGGCTTTGTGTGTGCGAACGAGCTCCGCGCTCGACCCTCTCTGAGCGTTTATAAAACTCTATGTCCATCTAGCCGTGTAGCTAATGTACGTAGTTTACGGTTTTATTTATATAGTTTATGCGCATAACACACACGCACGCGATTGCAAATGCTCATTTTAACTAATAAGAAGAAAGTGAAATCCGAAACTGCGGCCACCACAACCATCTTGGGCTTAAGCGGAGCTCCCAGATCGCAAACAGATGCTCCTTTTCATTCCTAAAATCCAGTTAAACCATTAGCACAAAACACGCTGAAAGTAAATCAAACCACACGGGGATAAAGACCACAGCGCCTCGAAACACCGACTTAAAAAGAGAGAGGAAAAACAACAACAACAAAAAAAAAAAAGAAAAAAGAAAAAAAAGAAAAAAGAAAAAAGAAAAGAAAAAAAAAATCCTCCTGTGTCCTATCACAGCGAAAATAGAGCGGGGGGGGGGGGGGGGGGAAAGCGAGAGAGAGAGAGAAAGAGGGGGGACGCGGGGGGATTGGAAGCACCGAGCCCGACTGACCGAGAGATCCGACTGCGCGGCTCCACGAGCCCCGCTCCCAGGCCCCCGCCGGCCCCGCGCTCGGCCGCGGCGCGTAGAGAGGCGGCCCCGGCCCCGCTCCGCTCCGCGCGGCTCCGGCGGCCCCGGGCGAGAGCAGGCTGCGGGGCGGCGCTGGCGGAGCGGAGGCGGCGGCGGCGGTGCGGGGCCTCCGGGCGGCCGTGTCGGGGAGTGATGGTGAGTGTGTGAGGAAAGAGGCTGAAGATGATGAGGAGGATGAGAATGCGGATGCTAATGAAGAAGGAGAGGGTTTCTCTTCGGTAGTTACCATGTAGGAGGGGAATCCCGTGGCGGGGTCTGTGGAGTACTGGAGCGGGCTGGTGAAGCCTGTGGCCGCCGCCTGGGCGGTGAAAGCTGCCGATCCCGGATAAGGGCTGAACGCCGAGCCCGACGAAGACCTGGCCAGCTCCTCGCTCCTGGGGGCCGCCAGCGCCGACGCCCCGTACGCCGGGCAGGAGTACAGAGCCAGCGAGCCAGGGGGCTGGTAGAGGTAACCCTGAGGATAGGACATGGCTTGCGCTGGCGAGCACAGGAGCAGGGAGGGGGCGAGGGTGACCGGCCCTGCTGCTGCCGCTGCTCCCGGCGCTGCTTTCGTGCTCTCCCTCTCTCCCGCCCTCCCTCTCTCTCTCTCTCTCTCCCTCCCTCCCCTCTCTCTCTCTCTCTCTCTCTCTCTCTCTCTCTCTCCCCAGTTGGCTCTGTGCAGTTATGTAGAGAATCGGAATTGTTATATGCTCCCCCCCATGCGCACCCGCTCGGAATAAAAACAAACAGGAGGAAAAAAAAAATAATAAAAGAACAGCCACCCCCCCCGCCCCCCCCCACCCCCCCCTCCCCAAAATAAAAGGGAAAATAAATCGAGCGGTCAAAAATCCAACCGGGAGGGGAAGGGCATTGGGAGGGACGGAGGAGGAGAGGGTTAATAGAGAGAAAAAAAGGGAGAGGAGCAGAATGGGGGGGGGGGGGGGGGGGGGGGGGAGGGGGGGAGAGAGAGAGAGAGGGAGAGAGAGAAAAGCGAGCCCCCGAAATCAGAAAAGTGGCTGCTGCTGCATATGGAGTTCTCCCAGCCAGCCAGCCAGCCAGCTCCCCCAGCGCCTGCGAGCTTGAATTTTGGGGGAAGTATAGAGTCTAAAGTGAAGAGTTGAGGGAAGGAGCACTCGAGTTTCTGAGGGACATTGGAAAGCAGAGCTGTCCGTCAGCGCCGCTCATCTGCATAGCGCGGCGGACCCGCCCCCTCCCGCTCCGGCCCCGTCTCCTCCCGCGGCCGGGAGGCAGCAGCAGGCAGGCAGCGAGCGCCGCTTTGTACTGCGAGGCGGCTCCCGGCCGCCGGCACACGGCCGAAGCTCAGCACCCGCATCGCTCCTCACCGGACTCTCTTTCACGCGCGTTCTGTATCCACGAGGGGGACAAAAAAAAAATTAAAAAAAAAATTATACGTATGACAGACGCACACGTCCCTTCACACACTCATGAGATGGAGAGCCGCACGCACGCACGGATTCTGTGTGCGTTTGCACTCTTGTGGGTGCACAGAGCCAGGATCGACGGAGCACGAGGGGAGAGAGCTGGGTAAAAGTGCTGCCCTATATGGCAGGAGAGGAGAGCTCAGACCGCCACATTCAGGATCGCGCGCTGTTCCTGGCAGCGGAGCTCTACAGTTGTATAAGTTGCCACGAACAGGCAGGAGCGAGGCGTGGAGCGCGTTTGCACACGATGGGAAAAAAAATGCTCAGCTTTCTTTCATTTCTGTCCTTCCTGGTGTGGTGCGCGGGGGAGAGGCCTGGGGGGCTCCTTCCGGGGGGCTCGCTGCTCCCTTCCCCCCATTGCAGTCCGGAGAAAGCTCCCGGAATACGATCACGGTGTAATTGATTTCCCAAATAACGTAATCTCTTCCTCTCTCCCTTTGGCCCTGGCCGCCATCAGCTCTGCTCCAGTCCCAGATACAGGAGGACGAGACGAACGCATCACTCTTTCCTTCTTAACACGGATATAAATAAGTACATACACATACATCAGCGGGTGCATACGTTCATTTTCCTATGACCAGCCCACAGGGACTTAGAGACACCCGCGCTAGACACGCACTACAGCTCCGGCCTTAGGCTCTCCGGATGAGCAGCGGCGTCTCCGCACCCCCTCATCCCCGGCTATCTCCGCCCGAGGGCACCGCACTGGGCCCGGCCCGCGGCCTTGGGCTCCCGCATCCCGTGCCGCCCGCAGGTGGGAGCGGGGCCGACGGGAGCCGCGGTCCTTCAGCCGCACTGCGCGTAGGATGAGGAGCCTCTGCGCTTCTGGGAGGTGGGGGTGAGGGAGGAACAAAACAAAACAAAACAAAAAAGGTTCATCGAACAATGCGTTTTATTTCTGCAGCACTTGTGAGTGAGCACAATGTGGCCCCCTGTTTAACCAAACATATCGCTGCGCGTTTGCGGCCGAGTTCAGGCAATACCCGAGGTAATATTATTGGGGAGCGCCCAGGTATGTCGACGAAGCGGCTCGGAGCTGGGAAGAGGGGGTGGCTCGCTGCGAGTGAGCAGGGCAGCCCATTGTTAATCAATTAAACACGCGGCTAATGGAAAAAAATGCACGTCGAGAAGCCGCTGCTGCAGTCCCGCGGACGCAGCGGGGGAAATGCCGTCTGAAAACTCTGCTCAGGCTTCGGGATGCCTATGCTGGAGCAATCTGAGCATCCCATTTTCCTTCTCTATTTGATTTTCTATCCCTTCCTTTTTTTTTTTTTTTTTTTTTTTTTTTTTTTTTTTTTTTTTCTGTAAAGCCCACATAGCAGTTTGCCCCTGTGCACAGCAGCAGCAGATATCTGGCCACCAGGCAGAGGGATGAATTCCCACCAGCTCCATCAGCCCCGGCCTGTGGAAGAGGCAGCCCCGAGCCAGGCAGGTGAGGGGAGGAGGTTAACACCAACAGGTATTTCTTGTCATTAACTCCCGGCTTCCTGATAAGGGAGTGATAAAGCACTGCTAAACTCACAGCAACAGATTACAGAAAAGACGCTTCCTTCCCAGCTTGATGATGAATGCGCATATATTACACAAAAATAGAAACTCGAAAAACAAGGGCTTTTATATAAAGCACATTCATATTTCGGTAGTTCTGTGGAATAATCGATATCACGCGATTACATCTGAATAGTCAATTCCTGTGTTCCGCTCACCGGTTTCTAAGTATATGAGCTCTGCTTTTGAACGGAGCAGCAGCTGGAGAGCTAAGAATGCAAAATTAATTATAACATTATAAAGTAATACATGAATCTCTGCAAGTCAACCTGCCCGCCTTGCAAAACGCACCATACCCTCCGCATTTTGATTTGGAAAGCCAGCTCTGTTCTTTCCAGCAGGGGTGGTGCGAGAGAGCGTTCAGCTCCGTGAATTGATTGCTTTTAGTTCCTCCTCTTTAATAATTAGTGGAACAATGCAGATTGGGAATACAATGGCCGTTGTGTTTACATTATAACAGGGGATTAATGCTATTAAGTGAGTGTTACAGTTATGACCTGGGAAGAGTACTTAAATAAATACCGCGATCCCGGGAGAATCGATGCAATTCAGTTCAGAGTGTGCGAAGATTCGCACAGCCACACATGCACGCATAGATAGGGATCTCCATGCAGAGCCCCAAGCACATACATGTGTCACACACGCAGGTTCACGAACACTTCCGTGCAATTGTAGGTGTTGTTTCTGCCTCCTTCTGCTTCGCTCAGTGAAAATATTTCTGCCTGTCCTCTCGATGGGACGAATGTTTAAATGAAGACCATCAGCCCCTTCCTTCAAACACAATGAGCAACAGATTATAT
The DNA here is from genome assembly GCF_023343835.1 of Lagopus muta. Taxonomy (NCBI): domain Eukaryota; kingdom Metazoa; phylum Chordata; class Aves; order Galliformes; family Phasianidae; genus Lagopus; species Lagopus muta. The sequence goes on along the minus strand of NC_064435.1, from coordinate 61,815,892 downwards.
GTCTGATGCTGTAATATCTGCTGTCCAAAAATCAATGTTTTATACACAGAAACGAGGTTAATTTCGCAATCACGGGTGAATGGGACAATATACTCTCAATTCAAAAGGCGAGTTTTTACGTTGGTTTGATTTGCATCATTTTTTGTCGGGCTTCAGAGAGCCATGGATTTACCCACTGCGAGGCAACGCTCTGCGTTTTATTTCCACGATTACACCACGAATTTGATTGCACAGAGTGAGGAGCTGTTGGGGGCACTGAGACAGTCCAGGGCGAACTCTTCGCGTGGAACGAACGGGAAAACCGCGTCCATAACGCTTTTAAACATTGCTCAGCGTACGTGGTTGTGTTCAACTTCTTGCCGGAGTTCTCCCGGTTGGGATCTGAACGCCTTCATCTGAACAAAGGGAATGGAGCTTTCATCTGCCCGGCTCCCCAGCTGAAATTTAATTTTCCCATTGTAATACTAATAAAATGCCGTCTAACTTGAGCTGTCAAACAGTAAAATAGTATTACATGCACTTTTTATTGGTAATAACTGTGGCAAATTAACATGCCTACACAGAGACATTAAGGCTTTTACACAGTGCGTTCTTTATTTGATTCATCTATTCATTAGGTCAGCATTTACCTTCCTAGATTTTAAGCTCTGCTCTCGCCTTGTCTTCTTTTAATTCACTTTGCTCCATCCTGCACAGCTGAGCAGGGAGCCGAGAGCTTTCCATACCCCTGCCCCTTCCCAGCTATTGCTCACCGCCCTCATGGGAGGCAGGTTTTGCCATTTCTGAGCTATCTCTCCCCAGTGCAAGGGTATGAAGTTTTCGGGCGGTGAAGTTGGAAGCAAAAGGAGAGAGCCCGCTCCCCGCTGCTCTCCCCCCGCTCTGCGCACTGCGCGCTTCGAGCGCGCACGGCTGCGCGGAGCGCGGCGCTCGGTGCCGTGTACCCTCGGCCCCGCTCCTAGACATGTCATTCGGGGAGGGCAAAGCAGCGCAAATCGAGCTGGCACGGAGATTTGCCTGCCTCAGGAATGCTCCCCGCGGCCCGGAGAGTCGCGCACGCCCATCGCCCGGACAATGCCGGTTACCCAATTGCCGTGACACCGGTCCCAGCAACTTTTGAAGCAGAGCGAAGTGGAACTTGGTGGGATTTGGAGATGCAACACAATGTGCAGCACAAACAGTTTCCTGTGACATAACCACACAATGGGCTGGGAACGCTTTCTCCTCTCTCTCATGAAATGGGGGGCCGCCACCATCTCCCGGAGACAACGACGTGAAATAATAGGCTATTGTATTTAAAAATAACAAATGACACACGCATACTGTGCGAGCGGACTTGTCCAGTTTTCCAGTACAAGAAGCCCTCCTTCCGAGGCTTCCTCCGGCTGAGGCGCACCTCGAGCCAACGAGGAGCCGGCCGAGCCCTTGCGCCGGGCAAGGTTAGAGCAACAAGAGGCAAACCGAAAGGGAGAAACGGACAGAAAGAACTTTTCTTTCCCTTTCCTCGGGATGGAACCTTTATTTCGAGCCGTGCATGGGAGGGGGCGCTGTGGCAATGAGTTCCCCGGTGCTCCGAGCGCTCGCAGCGCGGTTGTTTATGTAAGCTCCTTCCCCCGGCTTTCTTTTCACATGGCACTCGGTGCCTTTGGGAACCCTATTATCTGCTGTCGCCCGTGGTACCTGCACGGAGACGTGCACTGCTCGCAGGAGCTGTAGCCGCTTCCCCGTACCCCTTCTCCTCTTTCTTCCTTTATAGTAAGAGTGCCATAGCTCACAGCTCACTCCGCTTTCAAAACACAGCTAAAGAAGGCTCTGCCGAGGGAAGAGCTCAGGATTTAACGCCTCTCTATAACACACAAACGCGCTCAAATAGCCAAAAATTATCCTCCCATCCCTTATTTACGGCTTTTTTTTTCTTTTTCTTTTGTTCTCCTCCAGGGTATCCGTGTCTTTGAAATGTTGCGCTCACAACGGGCAGCCTTCAGGAGGATTTAGCTCCCCCCTTTTGGGATGTTATGATGGTGTATGTGCATATAGGGGGGGGATAATGGGGGGGGAGGAGGGGGAGGGGGGAATGTTGTGTTAGGGAAAAAAAAGAAAACTAAAGTGGATCTCTAAAAAGCAGATCTGGGGCTTAGAAAATATTCTTCCCATATGTCACACTGTTATTAGGAGTCTTAGTCATTCTCTGCTTAGGGAAATACAAGCAAATATGTATCCGTAGGGATAAGAGAAAAGATCTCCAAAGCTTTCTAGGAGCCTGCTATTTTCACCTGAAAGGCAGGTGGTGTTTCTCAGGGCTAGAATAAGTGCACGATCCACAGGTGGAATAGGTCCTCCTTCTTGACCAGGAAAAAGGGGGGAGGGGGAAGAAAAAAAGGAGAAAAATGTTAAATAATTGCATCTTGTTTTTGAACAGAGAAATGCGTGTGGGGGAGGTGGAGGCACGGAGGTTCCCCTACTTGCTCCGAGGGGCTCATTGGGCCGCTGCCTCTGCCACGCATTCCATCCCTGCCTGTGGCTCCAAGTCGGGTACTGTGCTGAGGGGAGCAGTGCTTCCCACTCGATGCCAGGCAGTCAGCTCCTCATCTTGGCCTGAACTTCATACTCAGCCAAAGCATCTTGGAGAGAGTGCTTCAGAATTAGTGGGAGGCTCAGTCCCTTCAGCGCCTGGTGTGCCTTCAAAGTCAGTGATAGACAGAGTAAGGGGTAAATGGGACCATTTAATGGAAGGGACTGAAGGGAAGGGAAGGGACTCTGTTTTAAGGGTTCACGTAAAAACCAATTCTTCTGACATGGTAATAGGCAAGAAGTAGGTCTGGGCACTTTGGTGCCTGAGGAGGATGTATAAGCTGGCCTCCTTCAATTGAAGGAGATGTATATAAACGGAGTTCTCCCACTGTTTCTTCCCCATGGTGATGCTGGCACTGTGGATGCCTCCTGTCAAGGTAAAATTGCTTTAGACAGTTTTGAAGCCACTCTGCCAGACCCCTTCCCCTACTCGTAATTGCCATCATCTGTTTGATCACCACTTTTAACACTAGAGAGCACCTGTTCACCTGCTTTGTGCTTTTCCCTCATTCATTCGCTCACACATTCAGTCACTTATACACATGCACGTGTGTATGTGTATATCCTTCATTAGTAGATCTAGAAATACATTTCCAGATCACACCTGCAATCCAGAAAATCCCACTCTTTCCAATAAGCAACATTTTGGAAAAAAATGAGGTTTCTCACATCTGTTTGACACCAGATAATTTCCTTCTTCAGAATAATCAACTATCCCCATTGTATCCGAAAGATTCAAGACTGCTGGTATATCCTGAAACCAGACAGAAAAATATGCAGGAAAACTGCAGGCATACTCAGGACAAGGAATAAATATCCATGTGCGTAATAATGCCAAGAGCTATGAAAAAATGTCTATTTAAATCGATGCAGCGCGGTCCACAAACATTCAAGCAGCTTTTAAATAATTTTGTATCTCTTTTCCACTAGTAGGCAGACTCAAGGGTGTTTGGAGGTTTTAGTTTCATTAAGATTTCCTCTAAATCACTGTCAAACTTCTGTTGTTCCTTGCATCTAGTTAGGGAATAGCAACAAAGCTATCCTTTATCTTCAGGCTTCAGTGCAAGTTAGAAATTTTGATTTTTTTTTTTTTTTTTTTTGGTGGGGGGGATTAGGGAGGAGGAAGGAGGAAGACTTTTCATAACAGTAACTCATCATATATAAATGGTAAAAATTTATGTTACATTTGAATATTATTATGGAAAGAAAACACATTTCCACCTTCTTAAAAAATTGCAATCTAATGTTCTTGATATAATCTCACTGCTTTTCCCCACTTTACAGCAATGCTAAAGTAGACTGTCAGTTTTATCTTGTTTACAACCTTCCTTCAAGTCACATAGAGGAAGTGCAGCCAGACCATATGGCCCTTAACCTATAACTGTCCAGGTTTTAAGACACTTTCATCTGGGAAAGGCTGGTGGCCAACCTGCCCCTGAGAAGTCTAATCACATGCACGTTTCTCCTCACACTGCTGACTCATTTCAGTCAGTAGAACCATAGAACAAAAGCTGGTTGAAGAGTTGTGCTTTGATTCCTTCTGATATCAACATAGTTTTCGGAATGACACGAACTGTGGACTTTGTTGTGTGTTTGGCTATGCTCAGCATTACAGTGGGATCCTGTCATAGCTAAAATATGGTGTATAGGCTGACTTCACTCTATGGAGAGTTTGGAGAGCTTGTCTTGTTTTGCTAGTAAGATTTCCGGGAAAAAACTGCTTGACAGTGGCTCTCTGAATGATCTGCTTTAAATTAATACCAATACAAGTTAATCAACGTTTTTTTCTTCGATTTTCAGGGAGGCATTACATTGTACATTGAAGTATAGGTTCCAGGACTTTTAAAGAACAAATCTCTTAATTCTTATCAGTAGACAATGAATTCTGCTTTATGCAACTCAGCCTTTAAACATATGACCTTTCAGTGCACCTCTACAAGGAAACTAGTAAAATTACTCTTTTTTTTTTTTTTTTTTTTTTTTTTTTTTTTTTTCTTTTCTTGGATGTTCCCCAATCACTAATTAGTGAAGATCTAGAAGGTTACAACTCCTCTGCACTTTTGAACACAGATTTTTGAAACTATTTTTGAGAAGCATGTGATGTCATTACCTCAAACACCAGAGGTACACAATGTTTTAATTTTATTTCTCATGCAAATACACCACTCAGCTGTTTCGTCTGGGACCTATTTGTCAGAGACCTCATACATAAAAGAAGTTATGGAAGTGGGAAGAAAAAAACAACCGATAAACCAACAGCCTTCAACATAACACTTTGTCTCAGATAATTTTGTCCTGGGATCACCAATTTTTTAGTTTTCTAGTCTTTTCAATGCTTTAATGTTGCCGGAGACTCAAAACTGATATAAAAAGATCCTTTCTACCTCTCAGTCTTCTCCTCTCCTGCTGCTGTTCCCTCAGCTTCACTTAGCTGAGCAAGATGTAGAGATCTGAGCGCACACTGTGACCTGGCTACGGTGGACTTGCCTTTATGACACTCACAAGGGAATAATCTCACCAACAAAACAATATGAACATCAGTTGAACTTCAGATTAATAGTCAAACACATCAGATAGATCTTCACTATACTTTTAATAGGATTTCACTGTAAACTAGCAAAACTTTGTACTGTAAATATATCAGTTTAAGAAATGGTTCATCACCACTCTTGTAAGAATGTATAACAGGCTTTAGGTTTTGCACAAAGTTAACATGATATGTGCAGCTTCAGGTCAGTAAAAATATGCATTCTTTTCAAGGACAGATAATTAATTTCTAAACATCTATTGTGTTTCAATTGCATTTGAGAATCTTATCAGATTTGTAAACATTAATCATTAACAATATTTCCATAAACTTGATTAAAAATTACCCATGAAGGGATGAAGCGTTAATTCTAACCTTTGTCAAAAATATGGATTATAAAGGAATCCTTTCCCTATAAGTATGCTTGTTTCAAATAGGTAATTGAAACATGAAACAGTACACTGAATATGTTTGTGTGTTTGTTTAATTTTTATTATGTTTTTATTTCATCAGTAGAATTGTCTGTTTCAACTTTCTTGATTGACATTTATTTAACAGAGTTTGCTTAAAGAAATGGAAACAAATCTGTGATTTTTTCCTGGAGCTATTCTTTTATTTTTTTCTTCCTTCCTCTTCCGCGTCAGATGGTCAGATAGTCTACCAGACAAATTTTTTTAAAGTCAACACTTGGTATTTTTGCAATGGAGCATGAGGGCCATGATTATGCCTTAATATTCATGTTCACAACATTGCTCAAAGGAAAACTAAATGAAATTAAGGAAAAAAAATAGTAAAGTAATTATTTCACCACTTTCAATGATGACTTGTACAATTTATAGGAGGTCAAATCCTGTTAACACCAAGCATTGCACAAATGGGCGACAACTGGAGACAAAGGACTGCTACCAATCCACAAAACGAGTAGAATAGGTATATAGGAATCCTAGTGAAGAGGCAGCTGTATTTACATGCTTTTAAAAACCTGCTATTAATTTCAGGAATACAAATTATGTTTCAAAAGTTTAGACTTTCAGCATAATTTAAGTCATAAAAAAGATGTCAAGCATAGATGAATAAAAAAATATGAATAGGTGAAAGGCTATGGAAGAAATCAACTTTTCCATCTGAGAGGTAGGTCTGAGAGCACAGCACAGCAAGATTAATCTTGTGTGGGTAACCACAGAGCATAAATGTGAGGTGAAGCTATAGACTGAATGAGCCATGAGACGGAGCAAATTAGAGACATTCACTTGTCTTGTAATAATTAAGTTTTATATCATTGAATAGGTAATAAAGGAAATTCTGAGATGTTCCTCCCTGCTTTAACAAGCAAAATGGGATCCTTGAACCACAGTGTCTGCAGCTGGGCAAGAATGGCCTCTTTGTGAACTATATTTTTCTCTTCATATCTTAAAGCAGAAGGAAGCATCACCAGTTAAGACTCTTCCCTTGACTATTATTAGAAATGTATCATAGATTATTTTCTTCTTGCAGCATTTGTATTTCATTTTAATTCACTTGCAGAATGTCATTATTTATGTTTTCAGCAAAGCTCACTGAATTTTGCTCTTTAGAGTACTTTCTTTGTCTGGAGATGAGCATTTGATCTCTCCTGGTTCTTAAAACATGCCTGAAGGTCAGCACCAACATGAGAGAAAATTCAGCTGTGGGATGAAAAGTTGGATTCCAAACCAAGAGAAGGTATGTTGCTTACTTTGGCTATTAGATATGACAATTCTGTGTTTTTAAACATTGTATTTTTATTGACTTTCCTTGAGGAGAAAAATCTTTTTTCTTTTTGTACATGTTATTCTATATGATAGATAACTCAAGATTTCAGTAGAATAATATAAAGAAGATCTATCAAATAAGATGTGTTTGTATGAAATAGTTTAAAGCCATAGAGCATACACTGTTTTCCTCTACAAAATGTACATAAAATATAATCACATTAATTTTGGGGTTAAAGATCAAGAAAGATTAAGAAAAACACATAAATTTTCCATGGTAGAGATCTGTCTGAAGAAGTTGTGCCAGTGGCCTTGCCTCTAGAAAGCAAGAAATTTTTGACATTGCTTCAGCACAATTTCCAGGCCTAAATGACATTTTCAAATATAGTGATATACTGAGCAGCCTATACCTCACTGGCCTGGATGATCAGGTTCTGATCCTGGCCAAAATCAGTATTTGATAAAAGAAAATATCTAAAATATTTCAGTATCTAATGTGGTGATTGAAAATTTGGTTCCTAGACATTGAAACTTTAAACAGCACCGAGACTCAAAGCCTATAAAAATTGGATCTCCTGATTTTGTTCACACTGGAACTGGTATTATTTTTTTTTTCCTTTTTTCTTTTTTTTTCTGAACCTTGGGCAGAGTCTACCAAGTTTTTGTTCATTTGAGGCCCTGTTTGAGTTATACAGCATGCTGTACTCAGACATACTCTTGAGGCACAGAGAGTCCTACATGTCCGTGATAGGTAGATGTGAACCACAAAGCAAGTACTGAAATTGGTTCTGTCACCTATTGAAAATACAAGCCATCTCTCTACTGTATTGTTACCTTTCTGCCCTGTGACCTGACTGCTGAGCTCTCTCTCAGCCTTTCTTTTGATCCTCTTTTACTCCATGTGCAACTCCTGTCTGTCTATGGCCTTTCCATAGGAGTGTTTCTTCAATTTTACAGTAAATATAGTGCTACAAGGGTGTAGGTACTATCTAAGCTCTGGGAAAAGAGAAATAACACACACACACATACACACACGCACACACGTGCGTGCAGACAAATAGCATAGCGGCTTTTTGAAACAAAAACTGAAAAATAAAATTACTCAAAAGTGTTTGAAAAGCAAGTAGAAGAAATCAAAATTAAGTCGATGCTGCCTCAGCGAACAGCTCTTGCAAATATTATTTTACTGTAAAGGTTATTCTGGGAAATTCAGGGCTGAGAATTCTTACTTTAGTACCAAGAAAGTTGGTTGAAATGCTAATTAAAAACAGAATTATAAAATACCCAGCTGAAAATAATATGATGGAGACAGATCATCCTGGCTTCTGTAGAAGAAATCTGTGCCTCTGTAAGCTATTCACATTCTTTTAATTGTTTGGGTGTGATAACAAAAGAGCGAATACAAGAAGATTGGAAGACATAATTTATTTGGACTTTTGCAACAGATGACAAAATTACCCTTGTAAATCTCATGAGTTAGACATGGGTTTTCTTATCAAAAGCTCCACACACTCATAGGTCTTGCAGTCCTCAGTGGTGCAAGAACTAAGAAATACAGAATCATCTTTAAAGACAACTTCACTTTTGTGAGAGTACCTTAGCCAACAGAGCAAAATATTTAACATAAAGGTGTACTGCACAGCTACAATGCTTAATTACATAGTTATACAGTAATTATGCTAATACTATTTTTATCTAATTTTATTGATTTAATAAGACTATTCTTCTGAACAAAAATGACCTATTTTTTTTCTTTCCTGCCCCCTCCCCCCCCCCAAACAGTCCCTATCTCTTCAATCTGTCATTATACAAGCTTTTTAAATGTCTAGAATCATTTTGTTCATCTGCCTCTGCTTTTGTTAGCAGCTTCAGCAACTAATTACAATTTTGGGCAAAGAAAGTCTTTGTTCAAGATTCTTATTCTTTATACAGCAGTGCCAGAACACCCAGAACACAAGACTTCCCAGAGCTGCTCCAGGAAAAACATTAAATGGCAAAGACCAAACTTGGTATTCCTATAATGTTAAAAAGACTTCAAAGAATTAAACTGAGAGTGAAAAGGAGAGACAGAGAGAAGGAAAGAGACACAGAGGCAGAGGAAAGAAAAAGAAGGAAAGAAGGAAAGAACAAAAAGTTAGTGAGTGAGCTTTGCAGTTAATTTTGTTTTGCAGATTAAAAAAAAAAAAAAGATAAAATTGATTTAATGGAAGGAAGATATATCAATAAAAGAAGTACTGAAAACAACATAAATCCCCCATATGAATTTATCAACAGTAGAGGACTCAGTCAATTTAGAGCAAAACAAATGCTTTTTGTCTCTGGGATATCAAACTGATTTTACCTGGTTTATTTTCCAATATCCTGGCACCTGCTGTGGTCCACATTCGTGCAGAATTAGTAAACAGGGACAGCACAGACCTGAACTATATTGACACATTTACACAGTACTTTTTCCCCGTGACCTAGAAACTTGCCCATGCGCTGCTTTGGGAGCCTGCATGGATTCAAAAGCAATGTAACTTTGTTCTTGAGGTGTGATATTGAAAGTAGGAAACTCAGCTTACATTTGGAAATGGGGCATCTGTATGGCACAGCAGCAGGCCATATGGCTTAGCTCTTCAGGTCAGCATTAGCTGAAGGCACTCTCCCTCAACACAGTTTGATATGCTTGTAGATTTCTGGGAGGTCTGGGAATGTGTAAAAATACTCCATAGGCTCAGTTTGTCCTAAAGGCCACAAGTTTTCCACTTTTCTTTATGTCTCAGATCTTATTCAAGAGAATTCGTACCTTGCCAATGGATTATTGCGTGTCCTTCACCTTGTCCTAAAATCATTTCATTTCTTAAACAATTGAAATCCATCAGTGATGCTGGCACTTGATTTTGTCTCTAAAATCCAAAGAGGAAACTTCTGCCTACAAAAATCTGTGGAACAAAAAATGCCCCTGTACGTTGATTCTTTCTATAAAATAAGCTTTTGAAGTCACTGCATCTGAAGCCATCAGATGAGATTTCTAGGTAGCACAACTCAATTTATGAGTATGGAGAAAATTTATGCAGGCAGAGGATTTAACCGTTAATTTTTTTTTGCGTAGAGATCACGAGATATTTTGTCCTGGAATGTCTGGTACACAGGCATCTAGGAAGGACTGGGCAAAAGGAGGATCGAAAGAATGTAGAAGAAAATGAAAAATAATAAAGAGCAACAAGAACATTCATGATATATCTGTTTTTAATTTTTGTTCTTTACAGATCTGGGTTTCTGATAGGCTATTCTGGTAATGACTTAACTAACTCTTCAGGGGCACTTCGGGTCTGCATGGCCAGAAAAAAGTTCAGTACTCACATACTTCTTAGCTCTTAGTGTTTGCTTGTCTGTGAAGCTGAATGAAATCTTTTGACTTTTTTTTTTTTTTTTTGGAAGTGGAGGCAGACAGATACCAAAACACTTTACAAAATCATGTCCGTCTTGTTGAGTGTTTCACTTCGGAAAAACCCTGTAAAATTCTGAAAGAATCAAAAGCTTCCTTCTGACAATTTGGTAAGCAAGTGAAGCACTCCAATTATTTCATTTGAAATGACCTCCCATTTTGAAATTTCTTTCAGTGTTTTTGAAAAAAACAGTTTTGAAAGGTTTGAACCCACATAAAATATTTTGGGTTGCATCATTTTTTGCAATGTTTCATGAAACTCTGAAAAAGAAAATAATTGTCAATTTGATCCAAAACAAACCCTTTATATTTTTTTGAACTACTGATGAACCAAAATCCATTTCTTTGCTCTGTTCAACCTAAATGAAGAATTATTAAGGGTATGCGAACTGACATGTTTTTCCCATTTTTTCATTCCCTTTTTGGAGGCAATTCCATGCTACGGGTGAAATTTAATTAACTGCTTCATAGTATTTCTATTATTCACGTATGTGTAGTCCTGATGGGTGAAACAGAGGGTCATTTCTGACTCTTTACCTCATGAGAGGACAGCCAAGGCTTTGATGAGGATCTAGATGTTTTCCTTCCTATGAGCTTCCTGAAGAGACCAAAGGATCTTTTGAACTCAGACAGATTGCACGGACTAGAAACGAGAATGTTAAAATTTATAAATAGAGAAATATTTTCTCTCTGCAAGGAAAAAAAGTAGGAAAAGTTTATGAACAGCTTCAGCCCTCTGTGTTTTGTGAGGTGGGTGCTTTCCTCCAGGTTTGGTTTCAGCCCACTCTGTGACTTTCTGGATTGCAGCAAATTCCCTGCAATCCTCTGATCCCTTGGAAGACCTCTTCCTGTCACCGAGAGAGTGCAGATGTTCCCTGTCCCTTTCATTAGTCTCTCTATGAACAGCAGGATCCCATCTTCTCTCTGGGGCTCCCATTTTCTTTCTCACTACACCCCAAAGCCTGGGAGCTCCTCCTCTCCTCTCCCTCCTCCCACCCAGTCCCCAGGCATGCTCATCTGCTCTCCAGGGAAAGGAGGAATCTCTTCTCCCTCCAGGGGGTCTATCTGACCTTGTCACTCCCTTTTTAAAGGAACACGACATACAACAGAGAACAAAAAAAATAAACCAGATGCTGTCCAAAATAAACCTACTCCCATGCCAGAAGAGAAAATCAGCACATCTCCCAGGCTTGATTCTCTCAAAAACCCCATCACGTGGATGCCTAGGCCCTCCAGCTGTTTGTTCTCTGTGTGTGGAGCAATGAGACTGTGTTCTGGTAACTTCTGCACTAACTGGCCAAGATCCATCAGATTTTTTGATCCAAAGCTTTTGCCCATTTCCAGATTGCAACTTGCTCAGTGTACTTTACACGAGATGCATGAAAACAGAAGGAATGAATCCAAGGCTGTTTGTTTCTAGCTCATGCTCATGAAACCAGCAAAACAGGATGGCCATTAGTATTGAGCATCGTGGGCCCAAAAATAAGGCAGGCTGAAAATTCTTGGGCTAGTGCAAGGGGGGCTTTGATGAGCATACTAGTGTGCAACTGTCTCTTCTTCATCTTCCAACAAATTTATGCTAGTTTCTACAGCTTAGATAGCAAGGCCAAGTCTGCGGCCCCTGCAGCAGTGAGATGAAGTCTGAGAATGCCTTGCTGTCTCCATGGGCAGTGCATGACTCTGGCCAGTAATTTATGACAGAATTAGAGAGAGAAACGAGTGAATTTGAGAAACATTTTCAACATTTTTACTGCTATATCTCACTGTCTTGCTATGTTCAGGTTTCTTATTTTCCTTCACGGAAGATTAATGGAACTGACTGATGATGGTTTCATGTGGTTTAAGGCCAGAAAGGATTATTAGATCATCTTTGCCTGACATCCTGTGCATTGCAGGCCGTAAAAGGTATATACACATGACATGGTGCAGCGCCGTACGGAGATACTCGTGCTACCTCTGAACAAATTAGCTCAGATACAGGAAGCAATAAAGCTGCATTAAGCTGGGAGCAGTGCTGAAAGCGGTACAGCTAATGTAGTCCAGGCACAGCAGCTCCCAGCTGCAGCTGTTCTGCTTCCACTGTCTCAACTGTCACTGCCAGAAGTGTCTCAGGTACCTCCATTCAACTCCCTCTCTCAAGCAAAATATTTAAATTCACGTTTCAGCTTTCAGGCATACTAAACTGAATGTTATAGGAGAGACCAAGACCATGACATTCCTGCCTAGAGATCTCCTCTCTAACGGTCCTTGCAATGTTTTTACTGAGGAAAGCAGAACCTTTTTAAATAACTGCTTGGTGAGACAAACCACGCTGGTGAGTTGGGCTTCTTCTGCTGACCTATCCCTGGAATAGCCTACTCAGACTGTGGACTACAGTGTAGAGACATAGAAAGGTCTTAACTTAGAGACGTATTAAAGCTGAGGCAGTGTATGGAAGCAAAATCACCTCTCTCACTTGCTTTTTCCCCGTGTTAGACTTCTGTGAATCACAAGCCCATTTTTTTTTTTTTTCACCCAATATCTCTGAACAAATTGTTTTGTCACAGTCTGGTAAAGCAGAACTCATTTTCATTAATTATTTCCAAATATATATATATATATAGTATTAAGTTAATTTCAAGGGGATATGGAATTTTAAGCAGACTATTTGTATCATTCTTGATGATCCTCTTCATTTACCTATCCCACTAAACTGTTTTATATGCAAAACTTAATAACAAAGATTTTGGTTTATTTTTGATGATTGGAGCATATGTAAAATAGTATGGATAAAAGTCAATAGTAGAAGATTTTCTGAGAAACAGGACCACCTATTCTGAGATGCTTTAGTTAGATAGTTTTAACCTGACTGATATAGTCTCTGCTAATTTTGAAGTGTCTTGTACTCTGAAGAAATCTGAGTTTATTATGGTAATATGTGGTAAAGATTTTATCTTGACAAAAAATGGTTGTTTGGCAGCAATTTTCATCCAAGCTTATCTATCTACAGAAAAAAAAAATATATATATATTTAAGTTAAATCAAGTTGGAAGAAACTTCTGTGTTTTAAATATCAGAACTGTGTAAATACAGGAAATTTTTCAATATCTTTGAATTTCCTCCATGTTTCCTGAACAATAAAAATGTCGAAGTGATTGTTCAAAATGCTGTAATTAATTTTTATAGAGCTTTTTCATGTAAAGTATTTTCATAAGTTAAGCCAATTTAAACCTATGCCATTTTAGCATATGTTTCCTTGTGTGCCATCTTTTGATGGTGATCATCTGTCACTCCCCGACATTTTGTTGAATGTGCTTGGCAGAGCGCTATGTTAAAACGACAACCCCAAAATATCTACTGAACATGTGCATCTATCTGTAGTTTGAAATCCAGAATATATACACATAATCTATACCTTATTCTGTTCTTCCATGTCTAAATTCCTTTTTATTATGATATTTCATTGTAGGCATGGCTATTTGAGGTTATTTTTAGTGCAAATTCAGCAGGGAGGAGGGATGCTTTTTACTAAATCGACAGATGTGACTGGAAGAAGCAGACAAGTTTTTGGACGTACAGTCTTCTCATCCAGCTGAATAAAGTTCAGCTTGTAGCTTACAATACTGTGTCATTTATATAGATTTCGTGTTAACGTTTTATTTTGCATTTTGTATTCAATCTCCTTTCAACTGTAATGATTAGTATTTTAACTAGGATGATCAGCTCAGTATAATTTGGTTTAGTTGTGAACCATACTTGTGGGTGTCCAGGATTTTATTTTTAATGGTTTCCATTTAATTTTTTTGCTAATACATACCACATCAAATATATGATGTATTTGGCATAGGTAAAATATCACAAAAATTAGCCTACAAAAGTTCATTTGCATGTATATATACAGTTTGATGATATATTCTGTTTGCACATGGTAAATGCAATTAGATCATGATATCTATAGCTAGGAAACCACTTGCTTTATGGTAGCAATTAACTCTTAGTTCATTTAAATAAGATCAAAAACTGAGTTATCTTGTTTGAGTTCAGAGTGTCCGCATAGAGAAACTGCCAATTATTATTTTTAGAAATTCTGGAAAATGTTGTGATGTATGAGATGATGAGCAAGCATCTTCCAGGATGAAGTCACTCCTATTAAAATTTTTAGTGTTGTTGCACATTATGGGCAGATGTTAAAGGGCAGTACAGGCTGTTATCTACTGTGAGTAGGTTTTCTATTGCGGATTCCAAAAATAGACCAGCAGATATTCTTTTCAATCTTTTTCTTTTTGCTATGTAGATGTTTCATTCACAACATTTTCCTTCTATTCTGAACTATTAGAAACAACTAGCAGCATCTTTGGTGAAGACCCTTTATTTTTTTTTTAAATCTCTTTCCTCCCCTGTTTTATTCTTATTGAAGAAGCAGAAATATGAAAGACTATTTTAGTAATAAGAACCATCTTATCATATTTCCAACACCAAATGCAGAATATTCCTTCTCAGGCAAGAACATCTCCAGCTGTTATTTTTATTATCTAGGATCCTTTCACTAATATAAAAATGGTTAAAAATGTGTTCCTTATCTGCTCCCTTTTGCTTACATTATCGTGTGGAGGATACCATAAAACTGGTTTAAACACTTGAGTATATCTACTAGGATTATCCTGTTACCACCCTCTGTCTTCATGGTTACATTAACAGCAACCTAATACTTTACCTAGAGATTATTCTCTCTACTATTGAGATGATATCCATTAGAATCATGCAATTTGCCTCTTTCCATAATATCTGTTTACTCCATTTGGCACATGCTCTTTCTCCTTCAGACTACCACAAAAATGATTTACAAATAAAGGGAACAGATATTAATATAAAAAGACTTAAAATTAAAAAGAAAAAATAAATAACAGTGCTAAGAAAGGGAGAGAAGTTGTACAGAATTACATCAAAGGAGAAAAGGGAGAAATTTTGTGATATTAGGCGTCAAAAAGTATTTTTTCTGAGTTAACAAAACTACATGGGAATAAGAAAGGAAAGGGAAGGAAAAGGGAAGGGAAATGCAAGGGAAAGGACAGGAAAAGAATAGAAAAGAGAATAGGAAAGGAAAGGAAAGGAAAGGAAAGGAAAGGAAAGGAAAGGAAAGGAAAGGAAAGGAAAGGAAAGGAAAGGAAAGGAAAGGAAAGGAAAGGAAAGGAAAGGAAAGGAAAGGAAAGGAAAGGAAAGGAAAGGAAAGGAAAGGAAAGGAAAGGAAAGGAAAGGAAAGGAAAGTTCATCTCAGGATGCCTAATGATATAAAAGCACATATAATCACAAAGCAAAGCAGTCTCATTATTACAAGAAGCAATGCACACATAAAAGTAGCTTTTGTTTCATGAAGTTGCAGATAAATTTAGAAACAAGAAATCATAAAGATTTAGATTTTAGTATGTAAATGGAAAATATGATGTTTAGTTGATCTCCTTGCACATAGGAAAGAAAACAACGAACGAACAAACAAACAAACAAAATGGCAGTAGTAGGATATGAGCTACTTGCGTCAGCTATATAATGGCACAGGTGTGCCTTAGAAGCCCATGGGAAAAAGTCTGACTTCTCAGACATTAAAATGTGCAATTAAAAATTCAGATCTTATATACAACTAGGTGACAATAAACAAGTGACCTGTAGTCACAGTTGTAGCTGCCTGTAATGCGTCAGGGGGGATGCAATATATTGGCACATTTACTGAATATGGTCACTGGAGGAGTGATCTTTCCAAATAAAAAATAAAACATGTTGGTCCTTACCTTCTTCTTCCACGTTTGAGATCTGTCTTTATATTAAGTACCCGCTGCAAAAGTCCATAATCACCCCATAATTATGATCTGATCTTACTTCCCATATTTGTGCCATCCACACAGGGCATAGTTATGGTCAGAATCTCAAACTGTAACAGCTGTGCAGACCTACCACTTCTTTTAGCATCTGCAAAAGGCAGGGCATAAGGGAGAGAATGGATTGCGTATGCTAGCTAACACTGCTGTTGCCATCCTCACCCTCTCTAAGAGCAGAGCAGCTGCCTCAGTGATGAGCTTTTTGAATCATGATGCCACTCTAAATTCCTGCATTGGCAGTATGGCTGTTCCTCATCCCCAGTACTGAGCTGCAGTTGTAGGCCATAATTTAGCTCTAAACAAGTAACCTTTACATTCCTATTCTTCTGCAAACAATCAACAGAAATCTAAACATGTGCATAACAGAATATACTAAGAACAGAGCTCTAAATTTAGAAGTCATGCATTTGGGATTTCAAAGCAGCTTCAAGTGCTGTTAGTACTTTTGGCAGCCCAGATTTATGTTAATTACATGAGGGTTGCTGGAGATGTCTCTTAGTGTCTGGACATTTTTGCATGTACTCTGTCTGTCTTGGTTTCCTGCATGCCACAGTCTTCAGCCGAATGTCAAATTTTAGCTGCAGTGCTGAAATCATAATTCTACATGAATTCTAAAGGTCCAGAGAGAATTGTGTTTCATAGCTTAGTTTTCTGCAGCAATATGGACTCAGTATTACAAGCCATGTAACATGTGACTATTGCTGAAGGAAGCAGGCACAGCTGGCAGCTGCGTGGATGAGCAAGCACATTGAATGAGGACATTTTTCAAGCACTGGTTGGGGAGAGAGAAAAATATGCAAATAATTTCTTTGGCAGTGTTTATTTATTTATTTTGGAGCTCACCCCATTGTTTATCATTATGATAGTTTCTGACAGATCATGTGTTGTGGTTACTTTGTATTTCAAAACTGAATGTTCTGATATAAGGGATGCTGCCCACCCCACTTATTAATAGCAAGGGGTTGTAAAGTTCCATAAGTGCACAGTTTATCATATCATATGTTACGTCTTGTCTAGGAGGAAGGTTTTCATCCCTGAAAAGGCAGACAATAATAGACAATAATATACCATAATTTGTGACAGCCAGAATGTTTTTGCCAGGAAATGTGATGACCAAGCTGGGCAGATTATTTGGCCTGTGTTATCCAAAAGCCACCTGATTGTTCAATGTGTGTATTGAATGAGAGTTTGTGAATGCCAATCCAGTGCAGTTATTTCACTTGTATACTAAACGTGGCAAAGCGCATTCCATTTTTCTACATACCTTCTTCTTGTCCCAAGTGTTTTATCTCTTTCCATCATGTTTTGGATAAAGGACAACTGACTGCACAGTGGTAATAAAACATCTGCTTTGATTAAAATATGAGCCTTGTAATGCTCAAGCTTTGCATAAGACCTTGCATATATTCATGGAAACTTCTGCTTCCAGGAGAACTGAGTAAGAGGAGGTCATACTCCCTGGACTGTAGTCTTTCTGCCAGTAACATTTTCTTAAGACCTGTAGTGACAATGGAATCAACCCTCGACTACACAGCAACATGAGCTTCAAGGCAGGGAGCAGGGTGGCAAAGAGGCACTGCAGTATTCCAAGTCTAAACAGCAAGGACATTAATGCACAGTTAGTAGAGCTTAGTTAACGGGAAGCACAACAGCAAGAAGGAAAACTCTTCATTAGCTAAACCTGGCTCAGGGATTCTCAGTGTTTTGTAGAGCAAACTTAATTTTATTTCCCATAAGGAGAGTGGCAGGATCAGAACAAGGGTGGGAACCCTTCTGAGTGGGAAGAAGGAAAGGGCAGAATTAAATAAAGAGCTGGGAGAAGAGGCTGAGAGATTTGAATATTTTCTTTTTTTGCTCGTGCCCAATTTGCTTTTTCTGGGGGGGGGGCAAACTGTTCCTATGAATGAAGATGTCCTACTTCCACAATGTGCACCAGCCTTTGGCACCACAGGCTCCCAGAGAAAAAGGAAAGAAGACTGTAGGCTCAGAACTGTTAACTGCCTCTAGGAACAGCCTACTTTGCCATGCTTGCAACTGACCGTGTTATGCTTGATGGAATTCATATCATGTCATATCTATACAAGGTACTGCTTTCTACTGATGGCACACCTTCTGCAAATTTAACTTGGCAAAGCTATCTTTCTTAAAATTTTTTGGCTGCAAAAACTGCTGTGTGTGGCTGTCTGTGGCAGCTAATGAAGTATTCTTTTGACTCTTTAAGTACTACCTGGGGTACTGGAAGCAGATCTGAAAAAAACCAATGCTGGTAACCTCAGCAAATGCCTGAAGCATAGTATGCATAAATTGATGCTGTCCTTCCACCAGCTCAAGTGCATAGTTGGAAAGGGGCATATTTTCCAGCAGGGGAACTCCCCTCTGCCCAGCCCTTCAGGTCCCATTTCTCCAAGGCAGCTAAATCACTTCCGAGGAATAATATATTAACATATGTTTTTAACCTGGAACAGATCTAGATCTGCTAGTAAGCTTGTTATGAGCCTCATGTGTGTGTAAGTGGTTCTCTGGATGTCATTTGCACAAGTAAAGCTGTGGCTTGTTTCTTCAGTTACCAGCCGTTAGTTCTTGGAGTACAACTTCCAATAATGAATTTATGCAGCTGACTGAGGGCCCTAAACTCATACTGTTTAATTCATGTAGCCCCTTGCAGTGGGTTCTCTTGCCATCATGGTACCAAATTTGGGCTGCACTCCGTCCTTTGTTTTGCTACCCTTCTGAAAAAGCCTCCATTCACTCTATGCTTTCCTGTACACAGCCTTATTGTCCTATGATACCAAAATATGGCCTGGAGACTTGTGATAATGTCAGGTACATTTATGTATATGCAAAACTCTTTTCAAAAAAAGAATTAAGGGCCAGATCCCTGGCTTCCATTATAAGTGGAGTCCAGCCACCATTAAATAATCAACACCGTATATCCAGTTAAAAAAAAAACACAATCTGGGAATTAGCAGTTAAATCTGTCAGCCTGCTGCACATAGTTCTTTATAACTCAGTTTCCTTACACATGTCTCATGTTGGTTCTTCCTATCTTCTGACTGAAAATGTGTACAAACATCTAAATAACTAATTGCTAAGAGACTGTTAGAAATAGATCATTGAAATAGGAAATGGGGTTTTATAATCTATGTTTGCCCTACTCCCTGAAAGGGCAGAAGGGTTTTCTGTTATAAAAAGCCGGAGTTTGTAGAATCTCACTGGGTGGAATGTCTCCAAACATGAAACAAAAGTGGTGAAAATAAAGCAATTGTGTAGAAATATATATATAGGAATTATATGAGAATTGTATGGCAGAGAAATAAGTTGGGCAGCATTGCCACAGTGTGTTCATTACTCTGAATCTCTCAGACTAAGATGGAGAACAGGATAATCATTTAATTAACTTCTCTATGGCTGTGGTCAGACTTCAGCCAGTTCATGTAAAAAATGCTTGAAAAAAACACACTCATGACCACTATCTACTACAGGGGGAGGTTAAGTCATTCCCTGCCCAAGTCTTTTTCCTGACCAAACAGGAGAACAGAGCCTGGGGGGTTCTTTAGTTAGTTCTTTGCTTCTTTTCTGCCTTGAAAAAATATCAGTTTTTCTTGGCCAGCTTCTGATGGATGATGTCTTGGAGTATACTGACACTGCTGTGGAGGACAAAACCAAAAGGCTGGATGTGCACCACTTGAAATATGCGGGGAAGTGAAGAGATTCCACAGTACTATTTTGGGCATGGAGGACTTGATGACAAAGACTGGTGAACTACATCTCTCAAGTTAGATGCTTCCAGACTTTCAATTCCAAGAGAAATGACTGGTATGACTTCCGCAGGAAATTCACAGAAAAAAAAAAGAATTGCCAAGTTTTGCAGCAACTGTCTCTCACACCTTTACTCTTCTTGCTTTTCCAGCAACTGTCTCTTGTACCTTTACTCCACTTGCTTTTTCCACTTGTTCACTATGTCCATTATTCTGTATTATAACACTGATTGTCACTTCTTTTTTGTAGAAATTACAGCAAAGGTTACTAAGCTTGATAAAGCTTAATGAAGCCCAGTTAGCGCCTCAGCCTGATTAAATAACATACTGAACTTTCTCTGCCCCCCACACACTAATTATAATTTGTTAGCTGTGTTTCTGTGTAGCTTTAGTCAACATGTGGAAAGGAAATCTCAAATACCTTCTTGGAAAAAAATAAATACTGAATAAATTTACCCCTAAAAGGAACTTTTATATATTTATTATGTGATTAAATACTTTAAAAGAAAGAATAACATCAAAGAAAAGCCTTTTAATTATATATTAATATATTAATCATTTTATCATGCAATAATTCTAATGCTCACAGTAAAATTACTCAGTAAACATTATTGCAGTGCTAATACAAAATAGTAAGCCTTCAAACGACCTCTGGCTAATTTATGAGAAGGGAAGAGCTTAGTATGAGTTATATTCTAGCTTCTTAAGGTCTTTTATTAGTAAAATCTAATGTTACATAGTTCAGCATCTTTAATTTCACTTTAGTGTCTGTGGATGAAGAGCAAGCCAAAGAAAATCTATATGCCACACTCTTGTTTAATAATCTCTGCTATTTGTCTTCTCATAAAGTAGTAGGGTTTTTTTCTTTGTATAAATACATTTAAAATAAAAGAGAAAAGCGAAGGAGAAAGAGACAAAGAAAAGGTGTACAGAAAAAATATGTAAGTTTCAGCTGTTGTTCAGAACACTCGGAGTTAAAAAATATTACAATAACTCGATTTTTTAAGATATTTTGGAGAGCTAAAATTTATTCAGGTATGTTTTAATCAAGTATTGTCAGTCAGTTTTTGTGTTCAGCCCCAGAGCAAAAAAAAAATTTTTCTCTTTCATATGACGTATATTAGTACCACCACTGGGGTTGCAAGTACAGTCTCCGTTTTTCTTATACCTCTTATTGATATTTTACTTCAGTCTTAATGTTGAACTCAGAGGAATTCTCTAGATTTAAGCACTGAGAGACTTGCCTTCAAAGTCCAACATTTAGATGTTGCAAGTCTCCAGAATTCCTGCTTTGCCATTGTCCTGACATCTTTCAGAAAAACAAAAGCAAAACCAAAGAAAACCTCACACCTGTTAATTTCTGTTTAGCCCTTTCAGCTTAACTGGTGCACAAAACTGAATTCTGAAAGCATGTGGCAGACTCGGTGCCACAAAACATTGCCATATGTGTCTTATGCTTTAAGTAACCATTCATTTTCTTGTTGAAATTTCCTACTAATGGCTTCTATCCTGAAGGAAGTTTTTCACAAGGTTTAAGGAAACTAATTCAGATTTATGTGTGTTAGAGATCAGAGAAAATTACTTTTCAATTTGTTTTTTGTCGACAAACATATATATGAAAAGTGTGGGGATTGGAAAATGCTTTTTCATATGGAAATAGGTCACTGAGGTGTAATGTGGAGATTTGTTCTAGATAAGTTTTTTTTATCTTTTATTTTACCAAGCAAGCTAGGAGTGCTTAGAAATTTTGTACTTAACACACATATTCTTATTCTTTTTTAAATGTTTGTTACTTTCATCTTTCAGAGTTCTGCAGGCACACAACCGTAGTATAGTCTATGGCTGGAGAAAATAGGTAAAGGCTGAGATTCTTCTCAGCATGAACAGGTAATATTGTTCTCATAATGTCTCTGTTACTGAATATCTAAATGAGATGATAAATGACCTGAGTTCTGTTTATTTGTTAATTGATCTTACTGAGTTCAAATTTTCTTCAATGAAACTTTGTATCCTCTTCCATAATATACATCACTGTTCTAAATGTCACCTTACTGAAAATCATTTAGGTCAGCCTGTCCAATCTTTCAGGATCACATGAAAAAGATTGCAATGTGGAAAAAATCCTCTTTGGCTACAAAAACAGTGCAGAGTGTCACATTCATACGATTGTATGATGCTTGCTTTTTCCAAGCTATTCCTTTATTATCAGTGAAATTTTAGCTAATTATTCCTTTATGCTTATATTTGAACACAACCATTTACACTTTACATTTGATCATATATAAATGGGTTTTCACCCATGCTTGTGATCATGGTTTTACCATGTTATCACAGAATCATACAATAATTAAGGTTGGAAAAGACTGTCTAGTCCAACCTCCAATTCATCCTTACCATGCCCACTAACCATGTTCCTCAGTGCCATATCTACTTGTATCTTAAACACTTCCAGTGACAATGACTTCACCATCTCCCCCTGGTCAGCCCATTCCAATGCCTCATCACTCTGAGAAGAAATTTTTCCACCCTTAACCTTTCCTGGTGCAACTTAAATCTACTACTTTTTGTCTTATTGTCAATACAGGACAAGATGTTGCCTTTTTTGTAGAAGATTATAGCCATGATAGGCAAGATTGGTGAGCCATCTAGCCAAATACTCCTTTAATAGCAGTCTTAAGCTTCTTGGCAGGGGTAACATGAAGGACAGAAGTTGTTTTCTTACAGTAAAAAACCTGCCAGATGTGTTTGTACCTATGATTTCATCAGATGCTGCAAACAACTGATATACTACATTTCAGTTCTCTCCTAGCTTAGCACAAAAACCTAAAGCAACCTCAGTAGCCAAACATACATGCTTAGAGGAAAGTAGAGGAATCAAATATCAGTATTTTTCAGAATAGTATTCTCCCAGTCACCGACAATATATGACACAGGGATTTCCCAAGTCTAAATTCTACCCTATTACTGATGAATTTTGCTTCCATGAAACTGTCTAGAGGTTGTTTGTTTTTTTTTTTTTTAAACCCAAATACATTTTTTAACATCCATGGTTTGCCATTTTACATTTTATCAACAGATCTTTCAGTGCTATCCTTACTAATCTTAATACCTTAGAATCATTGTACCATTGTCTACCTATTAATACCATTTCAGATTGTTGATCACCGTAGACTCCTTTGAGACTTCTCAGCTAATTTGTATTATGTAATTTATATTATTATATTATTTTTATTTATTATAAATTTTTTATTATAAATATTATTTATATTATTATATTATTATATATTATTAATTTATAGTATTATGAAAACTGACCATTTACTGTTTGTGTCTGTTAAAAAATTATTATCCATTTGAGAACTTCCTGTGGCTTAGTTTCTTTAAAAGTGATTCAAAATGCTCTTTTCTGAACTTTTATCAATAGTAAGTATTTTCAGGTCACTAGCACAGGAATTAAGTAGGAAGAGACAAGAACTTATCAATAATGCTTCTCAATTCATGATTTTACTGAAAAGTGAGAAATATTGTCAATTAATGATTATTATTTGGACTTTATATTCATTCGACTTGAAAATGTTAAAACACATGCTGATCAAAGATTTGCAGAAAAGAACAGTAGAATCTCATTCTTCTACTGACTCATATTTAGGCTGCAATGTGAAGTAAATAATTTCATATGCTTGCAGATCCATTGACTTACATACTTACAAACTCAAACTAGTTGTGTTTTCCATTTTTATGTAATACTTTTTGGTTCTTACAGATGAAAGAAATATGTCCACAGCATGTAGTGTTTTAGGAAAAGATTGTGAGGAAAATAAAGCTTGAGTAAACTGAGGGGTAGCCAATACTAGCGGTACCTCTAGAAGTAAAGAATTTGCAATCTGTTTTTTAAAAGCTTACTAGCTGCTATTTTTCTTCAAAACTAACATGGTAAAAAAGGTAAGATGAACCCAGAAATGTTTTTATTAAGTGGGAAAATATTGTATGGGACATGTTTTGTTAATTGGCTTTATTCTACTAAATGAAAACCTGAATCGTGTAATGGTACCTCGAATATTAACATACAGACATTTTAGCAGCTTATCCAAGTGATCCTCTTTCAGCCATGCCTTTCAGCACAGATGTGCAAACTGCATGGTAAAAATGAACAAACAAACAAACACCTACAAAAGCAAACAAAGATCATAATAACCTGTCAAACAAACAAAACCCAAACAAATGAAGAATACATAAATGAATCTGAGTCCTTTATTTTTTACTTTGTTCAAGTACTGGAGGCTCTAGCAGATCCATACACAGATCAAGACACAGAAACTGTCATTCCTTTGGAATGATTGGGGTGTATATAAAATAAGTTTCTAGTTCAGATAAAAATTCTGTGTGCACAAGTCTAGGTACAGCTTTACATTAAAGAAAGTATTTTTGTGTTGTATTCAAAGGTGTTGCATGAAACTTTTTGGCTGTAAGGTTTGTTTTTTCTAAGTAAAAACTGAGATCATCAGAACAAGGGAGAGGCAAGCAATTATTCTCTAAGCTAAAGATACTTCATAAACTTTTAAATATTCAGCTGTTGTTATAAAGTAAGGTACTTTACACACTTTACTAATTAACTGAACATTCACTAGTTCCTGTCATAAACTCATGTAAGAAAGCATTGAGTGTGCAAAAATCAGAAAAAAAATAGCAAAAAAGAAGCATTTCCTTCAACTTTTTTTTCTCATTTAATGAAAATACATTGTGACTTGTTAAACAAAAACAAAAACAAAAACAAAAAAAAAAAAAAAGGAAAAAGCAAATCAAAACAAAAGCCTGCTCATATTGATGATAGGAGTAGGGTTAAGATGGCTTGGATAAGGTTTGAAGAGTTCTCTCAAAGTCCGAACTCTCATAATACCTGTATTTGTGAAAAGCAAATTCCATCTGTGTAAAAAAGCCAACTAGCCAGTCAACGAAACAATCCCGGTAATCTACTTAGTTCATCAGTCTGTTTCTGCATGTGGTAGAGATGTTCCAGAAGAAGGTACTAGCATGTGGAAGAATGTCTTTACAGAGAGTGTGATGGAGAACAGGGACACATTGTCCAGAGAGGCTGTGGAGTCTCCTTCTATGGAGATACTCAAGACCTGACTGGATGTCTACCTGTGATCTATTGTAGGGAACCTGACTTCTGTCATTCCATGAAGGTATATAACATGCTGCACTGTTTCAATGAATTTCTTCATATCACCAGCTGATTTGAAACAGATAGATGATCTCAAGCAAACAGTCTTTATAAATTTAAATCACTTGAAAAAGATTAAATGTGCATTTACAGTTCTTATAAAAGTATCAGTTCTATAAATTCAAAGGTCTTGACCTCAATATCCTGTGATGATGACTTTTAACGTTAACAATGCAATGTATTTTGCCTATGCCTAACTAGTTAATGAGTAAAAAAAAAGGAAACATTGCTAAAATAAAATTTCAGTGAAGTTTAACTCCTCAAACCTTCAAAAATTAATTTTTCTTGGTATTATGTTTAACATATTTGCATATTTTATTTCTGTGCGCTGAAGTAATGTAAGTCAATCAGGATGACAGTGTGTATGTATCTTATTTAGATCTTTTTACTTTTTTACACACCTTCTGAAAGGTCTGTGACCATTAGTGAGTGCAAGATGCCATATGTGCTGAAGCACATGACTCTGATTCAAAAAAGGAAATAACAAAATTTTGTGGGACACAGATTCTTAAATGAAACAGCCAATTCTCACAATATGCTCACCCACATTTTTCAAATCAGAAATATTTGAACAGTTCAGAAGACTTCAGGTTAGTATCCAGACTTAAAAATGGGGACTTCAAGATTTTTGAAATTTGGCTTCAGCCAGTAACTTTTTAATATTGACTTCATGTTTCACTTGAATAAATAAAAACATATGGTATTCTTTTCACATATTGTCATTTAAACCACCCATCAACTGGAAAAATAAATATAACTTTTAAATATATATAGGTAGAATTATCATAAGCATGCTAGTGATTTTTATCTTTATTAGCATTTAACATTTACTTAGGAAATGATATATTCTATTCTGCAAAAGCAAGATTTTTCTACAGCATGATCCTCTGGCATAAGGACTGACCTTGATCCTGAAGGTGTGCCTCAAGCAATATCTCCACTGCTTCAGGACTTTTATGCCTAATAGTTTTTAAGAAATCTCACTGAAATATCTCCCTTCTATTATTTTTCATGCATGGAGAGAATATTAGGATACAGATACTACCTTGTCTCTCTGGGAAGCACTCAAAACTGCAGACTTCTAAAATGTGCTAGCATTTCTAGTTACCATAGTGTTTATCTCATTCAAATAACAAAGCTTGAAATCCTTTAATAATAACAATGAAAAAGAAAAAGAAAGAAAAGGGAGGAAAAAAGAACCTCTGATAAAAGGATTTGGAGTCTTCTATGATAGTACAATTCAAACCAAATTGTTTTAATTCAAGTATTTAGAATGCAGTAACACATTTCAAAACCATAATGTGTTTGTAGATAACCCATTTTCTTTGTGTATAGAAATCTCAAAAGAGAGATGTGAGTTCGTTACTGAGTTTTGATCATTTATTTTGTATAAATAATGACTATAACCTAAAATACTCTGTGTTTTTAATTTCAGTAAAATATCCTCTATTCCATGTTTTGCACATGAAAAGATAGGCTTTTCTTTTAAAAACAAACAAACAAAAAAAACCCAACAGATACTATAAGTACAGAAGTTATAGTAGAAGAAGTGTTTGCAGTAGATGTATTTAGGTGCAATAAAGTGAGACTAGTCTGAATCTACAGCTAACTGGGTACGTTTTTATTCCCCTTGATGAAGCACAAACAGGGCAATGAGAATGCTTCTCTCTCCAGAGAAGCAGCTCTGAGGGCAATCCTTTATAACAAGGGAACAGTCCCTTCTCCATATCATCCCACGCAGGAACATTCACACGGGTCTCACATGGGAGATATGTACAGGCAACACATTTCCTACCAGTTTATTTATGTTCTGAATGGTGATACCAAGAATTCTTCCCACTGTTTCTCACTTTAAAGCCTCACAGGTCTGGATGGAGTAACCATGGACAGAGTATGCTTAGTGAACACAGAAGTCAGAAGGAAGAACTTGTTTTGGTGTTGTATCTAGAGGCAAACTTTTTGTAGCCAAGCACAAAAGTCAGGGTGTCAGACTCCCAGGATTTTCCATGTAGCTAGGAACAGGTAACAACCAGAGCAGCGAAGTGAAGCGAAGCGAACTGCCTGTCAATTTGCAAAAGGCAGCAAAAATGAAAGAAGAAGATGGCATATCTGGTCATGGTACCCTACAGAAACTTGCTGTAAAGTTAACCTGGATCCTAAAGACACCTTGGAGGTTGAATCTTTCCCAGACTTAAGTCCTTAAGCACCGTGATAATGGGTGAGGGGAGTTTCTTGCTAGCTCCCCTGCATTCTGCACAAAGTCTGACTACATGGACTTAAAAACGGACAAAAAACAATATGAAGTTAAAGGGTAGGGTGGAAGAGGAGAAGTATTTCCCTGAAGCCCAAAGCTATAAAGTGCAGAAGTTTTGTTTCTGTAACCAACCACTGCATGACTTCCCTGCATAGCGGCTCTGCATGATGCAGAGACATAATAACAGCCCTATTCTCGATGTGTTCCTCTCATCTTCCTCTTTGCACTCTTTTGGAAAGAGACAGAAATTGTGCAATAAAATTCAAGGACACACAGAATTACAGGCTCGGTGCAATTTGCCCGATGGCATCCTTTTGGCCTCTGGATCCTTTTCCTATGAGATTTAGTATTTGGCATAAAAAGATTTAAGGTTTGAAGGGTTTACTTGAACTTGTTTAACAGACATTTTTAAAGCTTCAGGCAGTAAATACAGACTCATTTAGATTGTTTATATGCCTGAAGTTTGAGAAAGAACTGTATCAACTGAAAAAAATTATATTACAAACATTATTAAAATATGCATTTACATAAAGAGCAAGTTTGTTCCTGTCTGGGTGCTCTATTTCCTGCAGATGGAAAAGACCACATTAAAATAAACAAATGAACATTTTAATTGAATGATCACCCTCAGAAACGTAGAAGAATATCTTCACAGCTAGGCTACCCCCTGCAAGTTTGCTGA
Source organism: Lagopus muta (assembly GCF_023343835.1). Classification (NCBI taxonomy): domain Eukaryota; kingdom Metazoa; phylum Chordata; class Aves; order Galliformes; family Phasianidae; genus Lagopus; species Lagopus muta. Next base: position 61,787,870 of record NC_064435.1, on the reverse strand, counting down.
TAGCATTGCTTCTGGCTGCTTGCTTCTCTTTTCTCACACACACTGCCTGTAAGAGAAGACTGCAATAGGCTTTTTTACTTCATTTTTTTTTACCAGTGATTGCAATGGGATGAACTATAGTCTTGCATGAACATCCACATTGCTACTCAAATTGTAATATATTGGGACAAAAAGGGAACTCATACAGTTCAGCTTCTAAATGTGAACTGTTGCATCTTTATTACACTTTCTGCAGAAAAATAAGTATCTGAGGATTTTTTACTTGCACTTTCCCACCTATTCCTGAGTGAAGTCATCATAGAGCTCTGCAATAGTGAATTATGATGGGTACATGAATTGAAGTGCTGGTGGGACATTCTCTGTGAAGCTGGTTTTATTTAGGAGTCTTCTTAATTTAGGACTCTCCTCTTTTTCAAGCCAACAGAGCCTATGTTTCTTTACCTTCTTGACATGTTACAGGACTGCACAAAGTACAGGTTCAGCTGGAGCTTTTGTATGTGCAACAGAGATAATTACATAGGTCCTAGTCCTGCAATTAAAAGCCTATCTGGCTGGTTTACACAGCAGTAGCAATGCCAATTCGTAATGACAGGTCAATAATTATTTTCAGACTGCAACACTTTGTACAGAATATGATGTCTTTAGTTAATCTGGAACATGATGAAGTCATCTCTGCAATCTAAAATTTGTCATTTGGTAAGTAGCTTTATACATCCACTTGGTAAGTAGCTTTATACATCCACTTGCTACTTTACCACCCTCAATAAAACTGTTCAAATTTCCAGTGTTGCTTTGACAAGATTTGCACAATCAGAATCTAGAAAAAAAGGATTAAAAATAATGTAATCGCACAGTTCCTGCGCTGAGTTCCACATTGAAACATTTCAATGTAAAAGGCTTTAGGTTTCCACAACTGAGAAACAACTGAGAAACAACTGAGAAACCATTAGTCTAGAAGTTTTCCGAACTGAAATCTACTATCCTATCACAGAATCATGGAATCACAGAATGGCCAAGATTGGAATGGGCCTGAAAGATCATCTAGTTCCACCTTGCTTACCATGGACCAAATACTAAATCAAGCACTAGATCAGTTTGTCCAGGGCCCCATCCAATCTGCCTTGAATACCTATAGGGGTGGGACAGAGATGAGAATATCTATCATCCAGACTTAAATTTAGCCAGAATAGAGATCGGCCTGGAGCACCAGAGTGATTAAAGATTGGGTCCCTGTAGCAAACTACAGTAGAGGAACACTCTGTGTGGGGATATTTCACTAGAGCCAGGAGGTGGCATTCCCAGGTGGACATCTTTGTAGCTGCAGACCAACTTAAACTGAGAGCAGAAAACTGGTCACTAGAATCCTATTCTTAATCTAACTGTACCAATTAATCAATAAATGCTCTGACTGTGCATCACTTCTTCCTCTTTGAGCTACCCCTCTGATAATGGTCGCTAGAACAATCACCTTTGCTGCTAAAGTATTGGAAGATCATTTCCTCAGCTGTTTCAAGTGCACACATCTCCATACTGTGTAATGAATGGACAGTGGCAGAGAATCTCAATCTAATACCAACAAAATAGCTGTACTGTGAGTTGTGAATAATGACTCAAGTTTAAGGATTAGTAGTAGGACAGAAACTATTTCAAAACTGAAAATGGAATCACAGATGATGGATGCATGCTTTTTAAACATCACAGGCTCTGTCTTTCAGAACTAGTTAAAAACTGTAATAAAGCTGCCAGAAAAAAAATACATTAACATCTTCAAGAGTACATTTTTGTATGCACAGATAGTATATTTTCAAATATAACATCTTTCTGTAGAGCAGAAAGTGATGAAATTGTAGCAGTTCCAAAACTGAAAGGATTGCTTTGTACATTCACCTGAACCCAAATAGTTACATATTTGTATTTTCAAAAATTGCATAAAATGCACAGTGCAATATTTATTTATTCACCAGAAACTTATTTTAATTAAACCATAATAGTAAAAACCAAGAAACTCTACAAGTATAGGATTCTTTGATATTAAATGAATGCATTAGATTTGCCACTTTTCTACTACAGTCTAAGTAGAATAGTGTTTGATCACTAATAAAATACAATAACCATTCTACTCATGAGATTAGCCTGAGAAATCATTTGCTCTTATGGGTTGAGTTATTCTGTTAATCTATACTCATGGGATTAAAAGTGATTATATCCTCTGGGAAATCATGTATCTTTCTAAATATATTTCTAGTTTTCTTCTGAAGTACTGGTAGGAAAACAAGAAGTGAATGGAGTATACGGAGTGATTTCCCATGGTCTTTGAAAAGCAATTCATCTAATTGTATTACATTTACATAACTCCTAGGCCTTTTGCTTAAAAACTGGGTTTCCTTTAATCCATCTGTCGTACTTTATTCTGCTACAGGATAGAAATCACAACATGCTTCAGAGAGTTAATCATTAAAGACTACGAACTGCACTTTTATGCACAAAAGGGCATAGATACTGGCACAAATACATATTATATCATCTTATCACCCTATCTGCTACACATTTAGTTGCCTTTGATCTTATCTAATAATAGATATATTGCTGAAATAATCACCATTTAAATATATTAGGTTGTTTGACATAGGTACTACACACAAGGAAAATCAATAATGATTATACAATCACTAGATACAATGTAAACTGCATACCGCAAATGTCTTTACAGGGTTAGATAACATCACAGAAATCCAAATGAAAGTCAATAGCCATTAGTTTTTAGAAGCAGCACTTGAACTTTTGGGATTTTTTACAGTAACTGGTCCAACACTAGGTGCAAGATTTTAAAACAAATGAAGATCAAAGAAAGAATGACAAGTAGATTTAACAAATATATCTCTGGTCAATATTTGCTGCTCTTTTGAAAAACTAGTAAAAATATATTCATCTTCTGTAGTAAGTATAATCTACGACAGCAAGATTACCCAGAACCTTAAAGTGAAAGCTTAATTTTCGGGTCTGGTTGTAATGACACCACCATCTGCTAGCTTTCTAAAATTTTAAGTGGTGTGTCTTTATAAGGGGTAAGGTCATTAAATGAAATTCTTCAGCAAGGTTTTTTTTTTTTTTTTTTTTTTTCTTCCCCATAATCTGAAGTAATGCAACAACAAAACCCAAAAAAGAACAACAAACACATGCAGAAAAACATCAAAAATCCAACAGCAATGAAAGCTACAACCGCTATTAAAATTATGCTCAAAACCAGAACACAGTTTATGATTAATTCTCCAGTTCGGTTCATGTAGAAGTGACATTTTAGTTAAACATTCTTGTTATTCTTTCTGAAACTACACTCCTACTTTCTATGTGTATATGTAAGGACTAACTACTGAAGACAAGAAATGATATTTTGAGTTGCAAAGTGCAAAAATTAATGTTTTTGTAGAGAAACTGTAGTGGCCATTAGGATTTTCTTAGAATATGAGAACTAAAACCTTTTCACATTTTTTGACATAAAAATAACAGAAGAACTATCAGCATGATGTACACCATTCACATTTAGTGGAAGATCTGTGCAGTTTTACTTCTACACAAAATCAGTTGGTAGGTTTTAGTTCTCCTCATCTGTACAAGAAAGGGCTCAGTATAACTGCACTGATATAAAAGTCCTGTTACTTTTCTAAGCAATAAGATATGGAAAAGATTTCATAGATAAAGTCTTTGAATACAGTTGGAGAACTGAAAAACTATTTCATCTCAGTTAAGCACTATCTTAAGGAACGTTCAGAGGGTAATTCAGTGTTTATTTTATGACTATGTGGCTTCAAGTCAGACAATTTACAAATCTAAATTTAGAAGTAAACACCAGAAGATGATAAAAAGTTTCTCAAAAATATAATCCACTCATTCCTATATTCTTATAAAATTAAGAGATTTTGGAGGTATAGAATCAACAGTAGTTTGTAACCCTTATCTCCTATACACTCTAACATGGCTGTCAAATTTACTGTTTAAGCTTTTCTTTGTAATCACACTATTACGCACTTCATCACCTTCCCCACCTCCATCATTCGATCTAATGGTTTTAAAGGGAAAGGAAATTACTTGTCTTCACTGCCAGCACTTGACACTTTTATGGGTCATTTGTAATGAAGCTATTCTTTGGTTTTAATGGAGACCTTGATTTGGACCACTGTGAATAATTGTCAAAAGGTGATTAATTAAATAATCACCACCACCCTGTAAAATGGATCAACATATTACATTACACTGATCTAAAAGTTATTTTATTCCTGCATTAGACTTCAAATCCTATGCATTTAAACAAGCCTTAAACTGGGCCATATAATTTACTACACATTAATTATACATATAGTGTGGCTAAAGTAAGGAAAAGTGTTTTACACCTTTTTTAACTCCTTAAAATATGCTGCCAAGGTTCGTAACAATAAAAGATCCTTTGGGGGAATGATACTTCTGACTGACGAGACTCTCACACATACACACTTCCATTCTTCAAGCCAATAGAATTATCCATATAAAAACATGTAGAAAGATCTCTCTGTTTTAGAAACACATAAGTTTAGGTGAGACGTGTATTTTGAAAGAAACTATCTCCACATTCAGTTACACCAGAACAAGAGACAAGCACATCTATACAGAAGAAGGATAGATATGTGGTCTTTAGACAGTCCTATGTGATATTATTGATTGCTAACTCTTCCAAGTAATAAACTTTGTTAGAGTTGTAGCCTTTGTCATAGTTTATTGCATTCAGTTCCTTTTAGATAGCTGAAATATTATTAGCGATAGTATTAATCATTTGATCACTGTCTAAATAAATGAAATGTCAGGATTTTAAGCCTCAGTTTTTGAGAATAAATAATGTATAGCAGCATTTTATTTATTGAACATTTCCAGAAAAAAAAAAAAAAAAAGTTAAAAAGTATAGCTCCTTAAGGTATAACAAAGCACCAAACAAAACACATATATAAATAATCATTGTGGGAAACTGGAATTTTTTTTCAAGCCCTTTTCTGCACTTGTTTCAGAGTCTACAAAATACTTCAATGGCTGACAACAGTCACATTTCAGACAAACATTAAATAGCACCAACATGTTAAATGATGATAGAAAAGGCAATGCTTCACAGAAATATGTAGGTGTCTGCTGTACACAAAAAGCTGTTTTGAAATGTGAAAACTATTTAAAGGTTTAGTGTACACCTTGGATTCCTGCTGCCTACAGAAGTATAGAGACCTAAATCCACTGCATACTGGGACTAACTGATCAAAGCAGTAGTTAAATCTATCCATGGAAAATCTAAGTAGTCTTCGGAGGCAACTCTTTGAATGCAGATTAGTGATTTCATTGAAGTAGTCAATCAAGTGCTTTTTTTTTCCTGGTTGTTAAAATGTCACTGTGTGAACATAGCAGATAAAAAAATGATGAGCAAAAAATAATATTTCAACTTGAACAAACTTGCTATTTGTAGACTGGATCACATGAATCTGCTTCAGTCAAGATCATTTCAGAGGTAGCTACAGGAATGAATCCCACAAAGGGACTAAGTTTAATCATCCAATCCCAGACTGTATTGATTTTGGAACTACTTGCAATGACTATATAAATAAGCCATTTCTTTGCAACTGTATCTGGAGTCGGTCATGAACCCAAAACCTTCACAACCTAGTCCAAAGTGAATTATGCCCTGCAGAAATAAATTAATAAAACTAACACAGCTAGGCTTCTCTACCAACTTATTTTCACGTTCCAAGAGCTTAAAAATATAAAATCAATAATCATTTAGTCATAAGGGTAAATGAAGCGACATAACATCAAAGTATACCCTTTAGCCATTCAAGTCATTCTAGGTAATTTATCTCATCAAAAGGCACTGGTAATAATCCTTTCCACTCTGAGACAAGCCGCCACACAGCTGCTGTATTATCCTAGAGTAAACAAGTTTGGAGAAAATATTAAAAATCAATATCTGTTTCCTTCTATCAGGCCAGATGGCATCCATCATAAATCTGCCTTTGTAAAGAGTTCTTTAGGTTTAGCAGCCTGAGTGTGAAAGACAACTGAATTAACAATATAGAACTCAGGACAGTTTAATAGGAATTGACAGCTGGATTTCCTTAAACTTACAATATTGAGGCAACTGAACAATTTGTTAAATTAAATAGACATGGAAAACAATCCATTACATTAATGTGCTATCTAAAGAAAGCTTTGACTAATCTTAGACACTCTGAACAGTAACATTAACTTCATGGAATCCATAACAGCACAAACATAAAAGGCTCCCAATTGTCATTTTTCACATTCCTGTGGTTCTCATGTCACAAAACACAGCAATCACCTCTCCTTTGAGGGTCTGCCACACAGTCCAATTGCTGTCAGGCACTACTTACACAAAGTTTTTGGGAAAAAAATAAGTAAGGAACCTGATTACAACATCCTGAACACAATAACACAATAGCTACAATTATCCATCAGATTTGGTAACAGCTGTTTGAAAAACAAAAAAATCTGCAAGTTTATTTCTGTTCTTTACATACAGCTTTCATGTTGAATACTTGCAAGCTATTGATGGTGCCGCTGAGGAGGAAACAACTCCCTTCATCCTGCAGTACAAACTAGGCTCTCAAAGTGGAAAATACTGCTTTAAGGACTACCACATCTCATTCTTTGTGCCCTGCCAAAGAATCTTTTCCAAAGTATTGAGAAAAAGGTTTAACAAGTGTCCTTTTGCAAACCTGCAGAGAAGGGTGCATTGTGCTGGAGAGGGTTCTCAAATGGTTACAGTTTAGATACATTAGCTTCCTTTTACTGACATGTGGATGACTCTGCTTGGTAAGCCTCTATCATCCTACCCCGCTGCTTTGGTTTAAACGATCTCCTGTTTCTTGTGTGGATCCAGAAAGTGGGGTTCACAACCCTAGACTTCAAGTGTTAAAGAATCAAGAGAAACCCACCCTGTCAGTGTTCAAGGTGACATCACTGCATGTGGCTTTTGGATAGATTTGAGAAACTGTCTTCAAACAGAACCATTGCTGCTGGCTTACTGGCAGTGTGGCTAATCACCATGCCATGATACAGTCTGATGCCAACCCGATTTCAAGGTTTGAAACCATAGGAATCTAGGTCTCTTCTGGTTCACACATGACAGAGATATTTATGTGCTAAAGGGGTTTCAATTAGTCACCGACTGTAGTATAGCTTACTTGTGACATGATACTTCAAATTTCATCAGAATCGTATGCTTTTTAATCAATCCATCATTTGTTCCCAGTCATCTGTATTTTCCCAACGTAGATGCACATTCATTTCTCTGTGCTGGAGAATGACTCAGACATCACTACAGTATTCTTTCTTATGCCTATATAGCACCAGAGTATAATTATTTGCAGTCTTGCCAAATTCGTGGCCAGGAGCGGATGAATTATTTGCTGAGCTTTTTGTAGTTCCATATTTGGTATTAGCTAATAAGATAATTTGCATACCTTCTATTCAGTTACATGAAATGATAAACATCATCTGATAAGGTAACATATCTTCTCTCAAGAAAACTTGAGAAAAAATACAGCCTATGCTGAGGAAAGGTCTTGTGAACAGAAAACTGTCAAGTTACTGTGACTAAATGCAGGCTCTGTTTTATAAAGAATGAGGAATGTTGCTGTGACAGACACAGGCCTTCTCCTCTGTCTCTGACAGTACTTCCCACCTGCTGTTTTTTCTCTAAGTAGCAGAAGTAATGGACAGAAAGATGATTTGCCTGGAGGAATAACTAGCTCTCCTCGAACAGCTTTCCAAGTTCTTAATTTAAAAAAAGAAAAAAGTGAACTCCCCCAAATTTAGGGGTTCTGTGTCAAACAAAAGACCATACCATACAAATTGTAATTGCCCTGTATGCTTACAGAATTGCCTGGCTAGCAGAAGAAGCAACTATTACCCATCCTTTAGTCTCAGTTTTTGTATGTCACAGTTTAAGTTATTTTCAGGAGCCTATGGGAAGCTATCAAATCAAGTATCATTCCAGAGATAGGAGATCTGGAGTTCTTCCAGCTTTTGAGATTCTTCTTCCACTCCCATGCTAGCTTCTCTCATTCTCACAGAGATTCCCCTTTCTTTCTGCTCTCTGATCCTGTTACTGGGTTCACAGTGCCAGTGACTTTGTAGTGAAATTTGCTAGCATAATAAGTCTCGGTTAGTAACTGAGCTGGAGGGCAAAGAGAGTCTTGTGACAAGATGATATTTTCCTATGAAATTGCAACTACAAAGAGAGAGGGGACAGAGAAGTGCAAAGCTATGGGAGGAGGGAAGAAGTGAGAGGGAATAGTAATAATAATAATAAAAAAGTAATGGTTCTCTGAAGGACCATAGGTAGAAATAGCAAATGAATTAGAAACTTAGTGCAGATCTGGATATACTTCTGGGAATAGGATCTGGATATCAGATGTCTAGAAAGCTGTTTTCTCTCTTGTATCTAGGTGTTTTGCGGAAGTGTTTCTTATGCATTTCCAGTCTCTGCTTTTCAAATCAGTATCAATATACTCATTCACATGAAAGGGTACAGAAGAAAGGACTGACTGTGCCAGAAAAGTCATTAGATGTAAGTTATTTTCCCTTGCTGCAGATCTTCCAAGAGATATGTTGGCTATGCTGAAGGTAATTATATAATATATGATCATTTATATAATAAGGATGCTGAGACAAACATGGTAGTTATTTTCCCCTTAAAACTATAATCATTATACCAAACCATATTATGTCAGTGCTAAAGGCAATGGAGTTACGCTTTTATTAAGCAGAATTCTATAATTAGCCTGCCTGTTTTATTTTCTCCAAATAATGTTATTATTGATGTTATCATCCCTCTGAACTTAATGGTAGACAAATAAAGATAATTATTTCCATATGTATTGGCAGTATTAAACATTTAATTATGTAAAGTGGGAAGATTAGACAAAGCTTCTTCTAAAATACAATGGATGAAATAATATTCTTTGGTATTTTTATCACACTTACATATTTTGACTTTGTTAATGGCAGCATTAACTCACATGCCCATGGATGGTATACTCAGTTGAAAATGTTTCCAGTGCTTCACTCTATTGAGCCTAAAAGTTTGGTTTAATATAGCAACAAGTGACAAGAATCACTTCAAATGGCTAGTTTTCAAAAAATGTTTGCCTTGCTTCTGATATTAAATTCAAGTTGTGTAAGCAGAGGCTGAAAAAGTTGTCACAAATTAAAGATATGTGGAGAAAATACTAGGAAATCCATCAAATAATGATAACAACTACACCAGCAGTAGAGAACTGCTGAGATTTCCTTCATTTTGATTGGATGTCCAGGCACCTAGTTCACCTGAACTTCAGAAAGTGATGACAATCATCCAGGTTTCATGGAGAAGTGAACTATGGATTGAGAATATCCTGCAGCTTCTTATATATGTAGATACATAAACACATGTAGAGATATGATACATAATTTAAAGAGAGCTTTTCATAATCCTCTACAAATGATTGCTATGGGTATGTGATCAACTGCTCAAAACCACTCTGAAAACTTCTTCTTCTTACCTAAGAGCTGAAGACAAATTAACAAGATTCTCTGGCCCAAGTATGAAAGAGCTGGTGCAAAATTCAGTATAACACACATTTATTTTCACCCTTGAGAACAGATTCCTCTACTGTAACTTTGTCATCTAAAAGTATGTCTAAAAACACCACCAGAATCTCACCATGGGATATTCAGACTAGAAATCAGCATCCTTTTGCCACGTCTAATCTTAATTACATCCAAGCTTAACTCAGAGTTATCTCTATAGATAGAAAGGCTCAAACTAAAACTCAGACCATGCTAAAACTTGTAAGGAAAGCATTTTCTATGAAATATTTCTTACAAAGAAACCCACTAAAAAAGAATAATTTTATGGAAAAGTCTCTACCATCACTAAGATTTATTTATACAAGTTGACTCTATCGGGCATGAAATTCACTTGCAATGCTGTAGATCATAATTTTATAGGAAAAGCCTCTCCTGAAAATCAAGCGTTAAGTTACTTCTTTTTACAAAGAAATTCAAAGTACTAAATCCTAGATAATTCCAGGCAGTTTTAACATCAGATCCTTTGATATAGGCACTCCCTACAACTCCTATAATTCTGGATCTCTTAATTTACTCACCTTAGAGCACACTAATATCATGGTTAATAATTCAACACAAAAGTTTAAATTCAATTAATATACACACAGAAAAGCATGTATATTGCACAATCCTAATTGTAAAGTGGAAAATAAAAAATTCATATGGACTTGTAGGAGAAACTGAACCTTGTTATTTTTAGAACTTTTTAATGAACAGATTCTTTTTTGATAAGTATCATGAAAAATTGAGCATTCTTAATTTCCATATCTGGTGATTCTTTCATATTAGACATTTATTTACACAAATTACTGGTATTAAATTGAATTATATTCTTGAAACTTCCCTGTTTATTGAATACTTTTAATCTTTAATAGAAATAGAGCAGCTTTCCATTTACACAATGTACCTATATTCTGAAATCGGGATAGTAAAGCAGTACTGTTTTCAGATGACAGAAGATATTAAATGACAATTATTCAATATCTATACATATAACATAATCACATAATAAATGCACACATTAATATTATTTAATCAAACGAACTATTAAAACTTTTTAAATATTCACACTTGTCACATAAACTATGTCTGTTCAAGAAGATGTGAAATTCCATCTTGCCATAGACACTTACAGAAGTCATATAATTACCTATTACAATTGATAATTTTATCTGCAGTCCATTGCCTGTATAATGATAACTTTTCCCTTTCCTGTCTACTGCAAGACCAGCTGTGGTAGGAGTGGTTCTACTGGATCTTTCAATCTGGATCTCTGTATGTGAAGATCACCTGTTGCCCAACAACACACCAAAGTTTCAGAGAAGCTAAATTCTTCTCCTTTGGAAAGCTAGAGATGTCCTGGCTGAAAGAGCTTGATAGCTTCAGCTAACCCTTGAACTTTTCTCAGAGTTTTCTAATTGTTGTGATGATAATAACATTTTCCGGGTTGACTATTGGTCTTACAAATACAGCTATATACTAGATACAGTATTTAGGATGTGATTGGAATTTAGGTACTTGAAGAATTAAGCTGATTTCTCCTACATTTAAAAGCCGTTCTTATATTGCTGAGAAGAGAAATTTAATTTGACAGTCCTAGCTCAGAGAGTAACAGAATCAGAATTCTTTCAGGAACTCACGAATGAAGAAAAACGTAATTTTCTTCTGATTGGTCACTCTTTTCTGGCTTTGACAAACTTCTTTTACGGCACACTTTCAGCCACTGCTGCAGTGACTATTATTTATCTTTTCCACATTTTAAATCTGTAAGTCATTTTTGTTCACTTGCAATATCTGAAGTAGGTGCCAAGATAATTAGAGAAAATTAATTTCTGGTTGAAGTTGATTTACCTTGATTTGATGTGCATCTAGCGACATGACTTTTTTTTACAGTAAATGCAACATGTGGTAAATATTTCCTGATATTGTATTTAATTTGTTAGTTAATATTTTGGAAACAAACACTTGAGCTTCACAGAGCTCAAAAATATATAACATCCTAATAGATATTATTTCACTGCTCTGCCACAGGCTTTACCAAGAGATATAACACCTCTTATAGTGCTGATCCAAAAAAATTGTAAATTTCTCAAATTCAGGAATTTTATAACTCTATAGAACGCAGGACTAAGAAGCAAATGCCTCTCCCCTGGAGAGAGAGACAACTGAAGCTGAATTTTGCACTGTTGGGACTGAACTTACCAGATAGTTTCTGATATACTGAACAGAATGAATACAACAAGGATCTCTTTCCTAAGCTTGTGTAGGAGTCAGTTATAAGTGGATATCTTCCCTTCTTTCCCATGTGCTTGGATGGAACAAATGTTATGATGATTTAACTTCCTCATGAAACAATATATTTATACACTTAGGTACCTTACCAAGCATTTTTACCATTTAATGTAAGCAATATTAAAGAGAATTACCAATTTTCTATCTTTTCTAAAATTCATCATTCAGTCTTAGTTTGGTAGTAGCAAGCTGTCAGGTAGCTGGTCAAAAGCTTTTGAAGAATGAAATAAAATCTAACAAATAGCTAATAATTTTCCTGTAACCTTTGCAGAACAGTCTCAGTCAAAGAAAATTTGTTGTATATCTTTACAGACATTATTTTTTAGGTTCTCTATGAATTCTGTTGTGCAATTTTTCTGTTTAACCTAATTTATTTGTAGTTCAGAGTGACTTTTTCTACCCTGTTGTCATGGTTTTATGATTTTTGGTTATTGGTATTCTGTGGGGAAGTCTCTGGACTCTCAGGACGTGCTGGAGACATAACAGCACACCACTGTGGTTAAAGGCTGTTTTAGTCTGCTTTATTATTAAGCGCTACTCTATTTACACATTTTAACAGAGCATTCTACAAAACACTCTTCAACCATCCACATAGGTGCTTATCCTCTCAGAGCTGTGAGATGTTCTTTCTTCTTCTAGAGGTGTCCTTGTTTCTCATGCTGTTTATCTTGCTCCAGAGCTGCTGCTCTGAACAGTTTTTCTTGTATTCCCACAGTATTCCACATCATAACATCTTGTATTGCACTGGGAATTAAACAGTTAATGCTACAGTTCCATGGGTAGTTCCAGGTACCTGGTTCTCAGAAGAGAAGGAGAACTACATGCTACATATCCCAGAGGACTTTGCATTCAGAGAGGAGATAAAACTCCTGGCAAAGTCACGAGATCCCTTAATTTTCTTTTCTGCTCTGACTGCCAGACGTCTCACCTCAGCATTAGAATAAGGCCTTTGGTTTTTGGACACTCTCATTTTATTTGATTTATTTGCTTCAATTCTAATTGTATAATTATAGTGTGTTAGCTTTCATTCTGGTATCTTCAGTAATTTACTTTGTTTCTCCTCAGATGGTTGCTGCTGTTTTGTTTTTAGGCCTATCTCTCTACCCTTTTCCCCTTTTCCCCTTTTTTCCCTCTCCTAAGGCATGGGTCCATAGGTCCCCCTGCCCTGCTAGTCATGGAACCAGACCAAACCAGCCTGAAACTGTTGAGACCTGTCAATCACATGGATAACTGGATATTTCTGAAAGCAGATAGGAGATACTTAAGAGTGTTGATATCTAAACAATGACTACAGTCACTTTACAAATTAACAGCGCTAATCTAGGAGCAATGGTAAGTCAATCAATACATTCCTGGTATTCTTAAACATTTCTAAGGTTTTGACTTCATATTCAGTTTTTTGATACTGAATATTGTGTTTGTATTCTGTAGGATATTAGCTTTTTAAAATTTAGAATTTACATTCTACCTATTGTCGCTGATAGTTTAAAAACCAACTAAATGATATTGATCGATTAAAATTTTTATTAAAATGAGATTTGATTAAATATTCACAGCCGAAGAACTAAACTGATAATTTTCAAGTGTCACTGGCGTGCGGTTTTAGCAATTATATTTTGGTAATTCTATTTAATTTACTTTTATCATATGAAGATGAGTGGAAAAAGGAGAACTGAAGAAGTGATGGAAAAGAAGACTAATATTACTGAAGTTAGGTTCTCTACTACCCTTGTAAGCAAGTGACATGGATGAGATTGGGCAATGCACAGTGTTAACTGCCATGATCAATCAGACCTTGTTATAATGCATTCAGAATGGAGGTGTGCCGATGTTCATATCAAAGTGAATCAGAACTTTCACTAAATATGGTAGTTATGCTTTTATATTGACCATATATTTGGTAGACAAACTTAAACTAAGAAGAATGTGGAGTCTTATTAGCAAGTCAAGCTAAATATTCAGCAAATTTTAGTTCTTCTAGTGAGCTTTAGCTTTTGCTAAAATTACTTTGTAAGACTTCTCTTTATCTGCATAGAAATTCCAGTTTGCAGAAGAGACACTATAGTTCTCTACAACCACCTGAAGAAAGGCTGTGGCAAGGTGGGGGATCAGCCTCTTCTCCTGCATAACTAGTGATAGGACTACAGAGAATGGACTTGTGCTGTGTCGGGGGAGAACCAGGTTGGACATTAGGAAAAGCTTTTCCAAAAGAGTCATTAAGTGCTGGAACTCAGTGTGCTGCCCAGGGAGGTGGTGGAGTCACTGACACTGCAGATGTTCAAGAAATGTTTAGCTGTTTCACCGATGAACACAGTTTAGAGGGAAATACTAGTGACAAGTGGACAGCTGGAGTGGATGATCTTTAAGGTCTTTTCCAGCGTTGCTGATTCTATGATAAAGGGACCTCCTAACCACTTTCCAGCTGCAGTGGGCCTTGGGGTGTTTTGAATTCACTCTTTAAGTTTCTCTAGGTACATAGACCATAACTTTACTTTCAATAAGTACTTAGGCCAACTAAGCCCATATTTTTCTGCACTCTGTTCTTGACCAGAGTTCTTGTCCTCATGTTGTCTGCCAACACATGTGTTTGTGTACCCTCACAATGTGAAATGCATTGAGAAACTGCTCTGTGCATGGATGGAGTCCAGATCTGGTTTACCATCTGGAGACATAAATATTTGCACAAACATGACAGAATAAGCATCATGAGGCAAGGACAAATGTTTAAGTCTCGGAGTTGATGAGGCAGGAGAGTCACTGTGGGGGGTGAGCAATGAGAACCAGCAGTTTTGCTAAAGACATCTTTTTGATCTACATCCTAAGATGTAGATCACATGGTCACTGCAACTTCACCTCATCAGAGTACTCAGAACAAAATACTACTGTCACTGTGAGCTGTATGTTCTTCTTCACACAACAGTGAGACAAGAAGTCCAACAGGTGTCCTCAAAACAGGGTTAGTAGACAGTATGTTACACAAGGCATAGCTGAAGAAGCTATTCATTCTTTTACCTAGCTCCAACTAGCACTCAGCTGAGACACAGAAGACCTAGATAGAGGGTGTCCTCTGCTTCCATCGGAGAGGTGTGATGGAAGAGGTTATGTGTTTCATATTCTCTTTTTGCTTCTACTGAGAAATATCTTAATGTTTCTGCACAAGAGACTTATGCCAGACTTTGAGGTATTTATTCTAGTATCTGACCTACAAAATCTGTATGTTGACTTGTTCCATGGTCTAGCTAGTACATACTTTGTGTAAGAGATTAACGAAAATGAACATGTAGGTACCTGCTTAGGATAATGAGATGTTTTTGTCCCTGGTGAGGTTAAGATAAGATCAGATGTGAATTGAATATAGCAACAACCTGGACCCTTTATGCTGTGAAACCTTGGCACTCATGGTGGGGAGGTATTCCTTCTGCATCACTGTCTGTATGGAGAAATAAGTGACACCCAATAAAATAAATCTTTTCACAGACGAAACTGTCAATGAAATCATGAAACTAAGGTCCTTTAAAATGTCTTCCTGCTGTCTGGCTCCATCTTCAGTATGTCAGTTGAAGTAGAGCTTACCAGAGAGCATCTAACTCTCCTCAGGCATTAAATTAGACAACCTAGCACTAAATACAGAGAGAAATAAAGGCGTAGTGAACTTGTGCCACAACAGTTGTCAACTGGACATTCTAGGATGGTAATTCACTATAGTGAAAGAGTGAATGGGTTTACCTAAACTGGGATTTATAATAGTTAGCACGCTTAGTGCAGTTCTTGCAGAGCAGCCATGTGACATATCTGCCATTAAGTTCATCCTCTCTTGCCTGATTCTGCTAACTTATCATGTGAGAGATTCAAAAGCAGTCTCAGTTGCAAGCATATTTGTATATATCTGATTACCTAGCTGTGTTATGAAATTAATCTCTGTAACATTCAGTGTCCTTTGAGAAATCCTGACAACACAAATTCTACAATGGACATTGTAAAAGGCTTACTTTAGGAAAGACAATGCCTGGGCATGCTATTTCAAACATAGTATACTAGTTTGAACAGCAGTCTGTCAAGATTTAGAAAATGTTCACAATTCACCACCCCTGTGATTTTCATGGCAGCAACACTGGGAGTTGCTCTGATGAACCTCCCCCTCAGAGGTCACCTTTCCATGTTCATTCCTGTTTCCTTCCCACTCTTACACTGGATAGTGTTGCAGGATTAGAGACATCTCCACACTTCAGGAGACTGATATCGCTCAGAGAAAATTCCCTGTGGAAAACATAGAATACATTTTGAATTAGTTACTTTTCCATGAAGTGGGTTCCAGGACCTATGGAGGTACTTAACCCAATTAGGAAATAGTTAATCTATTGACTTAAAGGACTTAATTTGAACTGCTTTCAAGAGTAAATGCTCCTTAATGTCAATAGAAGATGCAGAAGTGAGTTCCAAATTTACAAATTTGCAATAGCACATTAATTAGATGATTTCTTGATCTGTTCTCTGACTGAGAAGTCCAGGAAGTGAGCAGCAAACTGTCTGTTGATAATATCCTGTTGACTTTTCCCACTGAAAAATTCTAAGCTGAAATTTTCTATGCACTTTGATGTACTGCCCTGATACAAAAATGACTGCTACATGGTATTCCCAAGAAGATTATTGTCATTGCTACTTATTACAGATTAGATGGAGTATAGGCAGAAGGCAGAATCCCAGACATCTGCCTTTAGTATCTTTCTCCTTTTCCTCCGATCTCCGATAGGAGAAACAAGATACCAGTGGCATGCGTTTTGTTCTGGTGTTGTGATTCAACACGTATATATTTTTCTTTTAAAAATAGACTATTTTATACAGGCTGTGATTTCCAATTTATATCCAGTTCTGTTGTCAGAGCCTCTGACATTTCACACAGTAGCAAAACATGAATATTTTTGTTGAAGCATCTATTACTGCAACAATCATTTAGGTCAGAAGTGATATTGAGGGGATCACATGCTTTATTCAGTATTGTAGGGATTCATGAATTGTTCATCCCAATTACAATGTTATGTTTAGTTATCTCTGCTCAACTAAACAATACCAGCTTGGGCCAGAAACTTCAGTTAGTGGAACTTAAAAGCATTACATGTGAACTAACAATGCAGAGTTACTGATTCTGCCCACATAGGTTCTCTTCCATACTCCTTAAAGTTAAAACTCCACTGAACATGACTAAAAATGTTTGTGCCTTACTAAAAATGTCAAGTAAAAACAGTGGTCATATGAAAATTCAGTCCAGTGATGCAATGAAAATAAAATGTAAAGAAGGAAAATGGGGGAGTGGGGGGGAAGAAAAACAGTTTGCAAGGTCATAAGATTGAGAAAATTGCTCATTCCTACTTAGCAAAAGGTACTAAAGAAAATTTGAATAGCATTTTATTGATTCAAGCCTTTAGCTTCAAATGGAATCATTTATATATTGATATTCACTTACATAAGTATGTTTAATGCCATGATCTCATTTATTAAATGTACTTGTTGCAACAAAACATTTTTAAAGTGATAAAATATTTTAAAGTAATGAAAATTAAATTAACACCTATGTAATGAATCCCCTTTTGATCTTTAAGAACCTCATATTTTAAAGGAAATGTATGGATGCTATATAGCTTTAGGTTTATCAGCAGCTAAATTCAAACCTTTGAAAAAGATGCTATGCATAAATAAAATAAACAGTAGAATGACTGATTTTTCACAGCAGTGGAATGCTGTCAATGAACTGAAATTTAATGTTATTAAACAATAATTAAGCACTTGAAGCATAGTCTTTTACACTTGCTAATCTTGGTGACTGTTTACATGCTACTGTTTGTTAAATGGCAAAGTTTATTGATTTAGCAAATTCAGAACCATGTTGTATATTTTTATTCAGTCTGTGTTTCTACATGCAGTTCAGCATTTTTAAATGTCAGCTGCAAAGTATTATTGATCTGTAATTAAAAGTGCGAAGAGAAATTAGCATAGTAGAAGTTTATGGTCATTAGTACAAGTACTGTTAGGCAATTATTTAGCTTGCTTTAACATCTTTTTTTTTTCCCCAGATATTGACATACAGCATGATAGTCACCCACACACTTCTACTTTACTTTTAAGCCACGCTTAAGACTTAACAAGCAGTGTTACTTTATGGATTTTTCCATATAAGCATTTTGTGGAATTATTTACAAATTATTTATCCAAATACTTTTCTTAAATTGAAGAATTAAAAAAACAAAACAAAACAAAAAAAACCAGCACAAAACTACACAAACACAAAAGCAAGTATTACAGGTATACTCACTCTCCAGAAATATTCAGTGTCTGAAGTCAGAAAACTTCCTATAAGAATAGATGTGAGAATTATATGAGGTTGAACTGTTCTTTCCAGCTTGAGATGTAGATACATTAATGAAATCACAGAATCACAGAATGGCTGGATTTGGAAGGGACCTCAAGGATCATGAATCTCCAAACCCCCTGCCACATGCAGGGCCACCAACCTTGCCATTTAATGCTAGACCAGGCTGCCCAGGGCCCCCATCCAATCTGGCCTTGAACACCTCCAGGGACGGGGCATCCACAACCTCTCTGGGCAGCCTGTTCCAGCACCTCACCTCTCTCTCTGTAAAGAATTTCCCTCCTGACATTCAACCGAAATCTCCTCTCCCTCAACTTAAAATTATTTCCCCTTGTCCTGCAGTTGTCAGCCCTTTCAAAGAGTTGATTCCCCTCCTGTTTGTAGGCTCCCTTTAGATACTAAAAGGCTGCAATGAGGTCACCCCACAGCCTTCTTTTATCCAGGCTGAACAAGTTCAGCTCCCTCAGCCTGTCTTCGTAGGCGAGGTACTCCAGTCCCCTGATCATCTTTGTGGCCCTCCTCTGCACCCTGTCCAACAGCTCACTATCTTTTTTATACTGGGAGTTCCAGACCTGGACACAGTACTCCAGATGTGGCCTCACAAGAGCAGAGTAGAGGGGGACAATCACCTCCCTGTCCCTGCTGGCCACCCCTCTTCTGATGGTGCCCAGGATACCATTTGCTTTCCGAGCCTCAAGGGCACATTACTGGCTCATGTTAAGTTTTTCATCTATGAAGACCCCCAGGTCCTTCTCTGCAGGGCTGCTCTCAAGATCCACTCCTTCCAGTCTGTATGGATGCCTGAGATTCCTCCGACTCATGTGCAAAACTCTGCCCTTTGCTGTGTTGAACCTCATCAGGTTCACCCGAGCCACCTTTCTAGCCTGTTGAGGTCCCTTTGAATGGCATCCCTTCCTTCCACTGTGTCAAATGCATACTATTGACATTGGGAGTGAGCTAGCTGGACTCATTGTGAGGGCTTTAAACTAGAGCTGCTGGGGGAAGGCGATGTACTGCTGAGTGACAGAGAAGAACCAGGGAATGCTGTCACCTTGGGAGGCAGTGAGGAAAAACCTCAGATTCATCCCAGAGGTTTGTGGAAGGTCTCATGTAGGAAGACAGTGTATCTGAAAGCCCAGCTGAAGTGCCTCTATACCAATGCACACAGTAAGGGAAATAAGAGGAATTGGGAACTGTGGTGCACTAGGAAGGCTTGGATCTTATTGCCAGTACAGGAGCATGGGGGGATGATTCACACAACTGGAACACCACCATTGAGGGCTATAATCTTTTTAGAAGTAACAGACAAAGTAGGAGGGGTGGGGGTGTTGCCCTCTATGTTGAGAAGCGGGTAGGCTGTGAGGAGCTCCTCTGAGAAACAGGCAGGAACAGGTTTAGAGCCTCTGGGTTAAAATTAGAGATAGGACCAATGAAGGACACTGACATGGCTTGGCAAGGTCCTGCTGGTATATCTGAAGGAAAAGAAAGGTGTGCCATGTGGGAATAATACAGGGATGCTGTCTGGACTTGCAAAAATGGAATTAGGAAAGCCAATTCACAGAACTGAACTTGTTGAGAGATGTTAAAAACAATAAGGGATTTTAAAGGTACATAGGTCAGATGAGACAGCCCAAAGAGAGGATGAGAAGGCTGAGCTACTTAATGAGTTCTTTGCATTGGTCTTCACTAGCAGCCAGATTTCTCACATCCCTGAACCTCACATCCCTGAATCTCTAGATGGGAACTGGAGGAGCAAATTTCCTCTTCCCCATTGTAAGGACAGAGCAAGTCTGAGATTGACTCATGATTCTGAATGCATGTATGGAAAAAGAAAAGGCTGCAGGGATACCTCATTGCAGCCTTCCGATATTTAAAGAAAGCTTATAAACGTGATGAAAATCAACTTTTTAGGATAGATAGAGATGGGACAAGAGGAAATGGTTTTAAACCAGGGGAGATTTAGATTAGTTGTTGGGAGGAAGTTTTTTACTGAATAGTGAGGTGCTGGAATAAGCTGACCAGAGAGGTTGTGGATGCCCCTGGCCTGAAGGTATTTAAGAGTTGGATGGGGCCCTAGGCAATATGATCTAGTACTTGCTCTAGTGTTTGACAGCTATAGCTGTGGTGGGGAGGCTGGAATTTGATGAACCTTGGGGTTCTTTCCAACACAAGACATTCCATGATGTGCATAAATATTTTCCATCTAATAATGCTTTTTCCTTCTTTAGATATGGCATATGCTCTTCCAAAATGCTCTAACATGAATTGTTTTCTTTATGAATCATTTTAAGATCTGATGAATAATAACTGAAGGTGACTAGCAGCTCTTCCATGACCTGAATGAAAGGCTTTCAGCAGTCCAAGTTTGGTTTAAGGTAATTGTCACTGATAAGTGACACTGCTAGTGCTATCAATAGAGAGGCTGAGAAACATGAAGAGAGGACGTGTCAGGATAAGGGGAGTAAGAGTGTGAAGCATCTGTTGCTATCACAATGTCTGCTACATGGAAAATGAGAGATGGGCTTCCATGTCATTGACCCAGCTCCCACTATTCATATTCATTTGGTAGTATGCACACTTACATATATATACACATATAAGTCAGTACAATACTGACTTATTAATGATTAAGAATAATTTGGAGTACATGCAGACAATTGCAAAGCTTCTTGCTGCTTGTGTTATGTAGTTTATATTTTTTAGACATTGACAATGTTTGGGCTTCCTTTAAAATGAATTTTAAAATGTGAAATGAAAATATTATCTTTTTAGCTCAAGTTAGTTCAGTTAAGCCTGAAATATTTCAACAGTTCAAGTTGTCCAGGAACATGAATATCAAATCAGTTCACCAACTAGCTACATTTCCTTGAAATACCTGCTAGTACCATGTCTCTCCCATGCATATGATGTCCTTGATGGACTTTGTGTCACACCTTGACTCTGAGATATTTTCTGCAATCGGTAGGAGCAAACAGGAGGGTTACATGGCTCATTTTCCATTTTTCACAGATATGACATCCAAGGTACACTGGTTTGTTTTCTAGTAGCCTTTGAGCTCTGGGGCATAATTCTAGTTTACAGAGTATTGTTTCAAAATTCAAAGCTTCCTCAACCTATCTTTTTATCCATGGAATGAAAACAGCATAATACTTTTACATACAGGTGCTAGCAAGATAGTCCTATCTTTGCTCAAACATAGAATTCCCTCTCCACCCCACACCTGCTATTACTCTAAGCTGTGGATAATATGTTGTTAGCTCTTGGAAAGAACAGAAGTTGTTATTTTCTTGGACACCATTTTACTGAGAACAGAAGACTCCCTTGAGGTGTTCTGAAAAGTTCAAAAATCAACTAAGAGCATGAGGAATGACATTCATACAAAATTCCTATTTCTCATCTTGTACAAGGAGTTCCATACAGGGATTGTCAATAATTTATTAATTTACAGTAATTGTTATTACTTTAAAATATTTATAGCAGAGTATTTTCTGTCCCTTTTCACCATCAGAATTATGACCAGAAGCTGTATGGGTTTCGAAATATAATATTTACAATCACTAAGGTAATATATTTTTACAGATTGAAAATTAAAGGAGATAAAAAACAAACTCCCCAAACTCTTGTTACTATGCAAAAGAATCACTAAGCAGAATTCAACATCTCTGAAACATCCCAGAGAATAAAATTGAAATAAAATATTTGGCCAAAAAGTGATGTCAGCTATTTGTGATGACAACACTGAGTTTTCAGGTTTATTCTTCCTGATAGTAATAGAAAGATAGTATAAAATATTTTGAAAATATTTATTTGGAAGGCTAATGTAGTTGTGAAACAAAATATTTTGCCAGTTATAAAGTGTGAAATTACTTTATTGAAACTTAGGGCCTTATTCAGCCAAGAATCAAAGCCTTTTTTGGTTCTAGTGTAGAATCATCTAAAATCAAATCTCTTCTCTTGCATTAACAAGAATGGCTGCCAAGGCAAAACAATACTTTTTACAATACAAATTTTACTCAGCGACATACGTTTTGGATTTCATGCAGAAAAGAGAAAAAAAAAAGTTTCATTAATGTGACGTTAATGGTAATTTTTCTCTCTCCGTTGATATTATTGAAAGTAGCAGTGCACTTTCTGGAATGGTATCACACCTTGGCATCCCTTTTTCAGTGACTGTTAACTTTATCATCAGTTGATTTAATGCGAAACTCTGAGAAATTAGTGCAGGAATGCCTATGAGATTTTTACAAGTTTTTTGCTATTGTGATAATAAATATCCCCTCTGAAATACATAGATAAATATACTAAATAACATGGATGATTATGAGCCAGAATCATGAAGAGAGATTTCTGATCCATTGCATCTAGCACTGAAGATCTTTCATATTTAGATGAATTTAATGCAATACCCCATTTCAGTTATGTGTTCAGTGACATTACCATAGGGAAGAAAAAATGGAAAATAGAATGTTGGAGTAGAACACCTGGCCAAAAGTATATTTACCCACAAATATGTTATTGACTTGAGAGACACCTTTATGACAGCAGTACTGCTATATAGAATGTGTCATTCCCTTTAAAGACTTGTGAACTGAAATCTCTGTTTTGCAGATTTGTAGGCTTTTTTTTTTTAGCTCTTCACTCCTTTTTTTTTTGACAAAAAAGTTTCAAATTTTGATAGTAAAGTATGGTTCTTTTTCTGTCCATCTTATCATTGCGTTGCAAACTCCTCTTAATCAATGCATAAATCTCCAAAATACTTTTAGGTAGTATTGAAATATGACATTTGAAATAATTTTAGGACTTGGAATTCAGAGCATTTTTTGTAACTTCCATAGAATACATGAAGTAACAATTAGTGGTAAGGCATATACAATAAATCACTGTTCCAAAATCCCAAAGTGACTAAATATATTTTCTTTTTAACCCATAGTATGCTAACTGTACAATATGACTACATACCAAATCAGATCATGTTATATTCTATTTCTTTTCTTTGAGTACCATTATGAAAAAGATTACATTTATGTTACAGTGTTAAAGGCTTCTGTAAAGCCTTTTGAATAGTATTCATAAAGCGTTAAAAGATATATACATACACGCACACACACATGTACACATGGAAAATATAATCATAAGTGTTTTCACTGTAATAGTAACCTTTCCATAGACTTTCCAACTTGCCTGGTCTTCCTTGAAGGTCGATTGGGTTTTCAACTCTGTTATCTGCTAGGTGTTTGATGGAGTGGTCCAGATAACAGAAAAGAGAGCAAAGGGAAGAGAATTTTTTGAAGATCAAAAGTGTCTGTTCATTTTGTTATCTGACCCTATCTGTTGTCATAGTAACAGGTTTCTTTTAACCTCTGCCATCAGATGATTTGTCTCTATCTACTATGAATTCTGCTTTGACTAAGTAGCTGCTGTAAAGTAAAAGTGGGTGCCATGTTTTCTGGTTCCCTATTGCAATAGCAAGAACTGAAAGACACAAGACTAATTCTATTTGAGTTATTCTATTGAGTTATTTAATATCCTCTTTAGTAGGAATACCAGAATATACTTAATTTAACCAAATGCATAAAACTTCCAAATGGTTGTATAGTAGTCTCAGTTCTAGGGCTAATACATACGTATTAGATCCAAATCCTGAAAGGAACAACACAATTCCTGATTAAGTCAGCAGAGCATGAAGTTAATTATTAAATATTTATTGCTCACTCCCAAAGCAGGAGTGGATTGTGGATTGCTTAGTCACCAAGGGATCTAGATGAACTTTTGTTTTTGCCAGATGTGCTCAATGGTAGGTCACTGTAGTAGTTCCTATTTGCAAGGGCTATAAATTCTCTTCTCCCTGGAGTGACAAAACTATGATCTAAAATACTGATGGACAGCACAGGACTTAGAACTTGAATGGAATCATCACACCTGGTTGTCTGCAATTGTAGAAATCACAACTTATTGTTCATTTCAAAGACGGAACAAACATATCATTATAATTTTTTCTCCTTTTTCTGCTCTTTTCTTTTTCCCCTTCAATTTCCTGTGTTACAGGCTGCTCCAGATTCATATGGCCAGCATCAATAGGTAACCTTCTCCACCTTATTTTTGTTAGGTTCTCTTCCAAGTCATTTCTGTCTTTTCTTGTAGTATGAACTTTGAAGCTGTACCAGTGGCTTGTGATATTTAAATATAATTGTATTAATCAGGATACAATTACTAATGGTTAGATAGATATAGCAATATACAAACAGTTTAACCAACAGGAATATATAAATATTTCATTTAATTGTGATGGTATATTTAGACACAATATATAAGCATTTTATGTAAGTAGGTGAACAACATTACAGTGAAGGGGAAAAGGTGTATGTAGTTGCAGGAAAGAAGGATTGAAGTAATAGATTTGGAAGATAAAAACCACATGATCTAGCTGGCTGATGACAGGCCCCTTTGGGAATGTACTAAACAGCATTAAAAATAGAGGAAAAGCAAGGAAAATTAGATAAGAAATTAGATAAGCCAATTTCTGTTGCAGCTTCTCCCCCAGAGAGGTTTTGAGCCTGATCAGCTTGTTCTTGTGTATACTCAGAACTACTGAGTATACTCACATCTAAGGTTATGTGTTAAGATTGAATAGTTTTTTAAAGAATTTTAACTATTTTCATTACATATAATGGCTGTGTCAACGGTTTATGGGCTGGTCCGGCCCAGTTCCGTGACCAGCAGGGTGGAGGGATCTGCGGATCCGTGCCTCTGGGAAAGGGGAAGCAGGGGACCCCAAAATACTTGAAAACAACAGCACTGATCTGAGGTGGAACAAATGATTTTACTAAATATAGTGTTAGTAAAATACAATGAGAGAGAGAGAGAGAGAGAGTCTGTTTGAATTGTATAGACCTCACCACAATGCTGGGGTGAGAAGTGCAGTCCAGTTGAGTGACTGAAGTACAGACGGCGAAGTGCAGATGGCGAAGCGCAGGCGGCGAAGCGCAGATAGCGAAGAGCAGGCAAAGAAGAAGAATCAGGTGACCTTGCTTGGAGTTATATCCCCTTGCTGACCGCAAAGTCTCCTGGGGAAATGTAGTTCTTCTCCGACGGACGAACATTTGGCAGATATCAAACCCCACCCCCAGTGCATTACATGATGTTATGGTGTGGAATACTGATGACCAAAAATCATAAAACCATGACATGGCTGTTAACTGTTAAGAGTGCATTGATTGTGAATTAGTTGAGTAAAGTTTTGTTGTAGTGTTTGACTGGCCTTGATTATTACATCAAAGTGATCTCTAATCTCCTGACATAAGCATATAAATGCAGCTATTTAAATATTCAGTTGCAATAAATATCAGTTCTTCCTATTATAATAGCAAAATTTGCTTCAATTGATTTTGTTTCTGCAGTATATGTGACTGAATAGTATATTCAGCACATGCCCTCTCCGTTTCTAAACATAATTTTTATGTCCTATAAGCAGCTTCACAAAATGTCAATACCCTTGATAGACTACCTATCAAATGACATCCCATAATCCAGAACTCAGAATCTCAGTCAGACTAAAAGGCTGAAAGTTTTGAAAAGTTTCTCCTTTGTATAATTTATTAAATGTAAAAGTAGATGCCTGCAGGTGATATTTATCTGGTAGGGTAACAATTTTTATGTCTTTTTGCTCATTTCAAAGAACATGAAACTCTAAATAGGAAGAACTCATCTATATATTAACAATAAAAAATTATTTGAAGATGACTGAAATGACCATCAATAGTTGATTTATAATTGTTAAACCCATTTAATCATATGGATCTAAATAAGCTGTACTCAATTGACCTATCAAAACACATTGCAGTGGTAAACGAATCTGTGAAAAAGAGATCTGTTCAGAGAGGTGTTTTCAGAAATATGAAAATCTGGCAGATTTCCTGAAAAATAAAAGATTCAGTTTAAAATAAGGGGATCTAAGAATCTGCTTATTATATTTTGAAATTATTACCAAATTTCTAGCAGTTTTGGTACAAGAATAGATTTCAAAAATTAGGAAGTTTCTACAGGCTTTGAGGTGGTAGAATGGAGAATAGCCTGCAGAAATGAGAGCTGTACCATATTTTCTAATATTAAAATCAGAAAATCCACATGGAAATGTGTTATGAAGGCATTAATCCATTAGACCTGGATCAGTTCAACCACAAAACAAAAGTCACAAGAAGCCAAGCTTCCTAACTTCTGTAGTTTATAGAATGGTTACAGCTGCTATTGATACTTGCAGTTGTGGAAAAATCCTGATTTAGGAGATGCCTAAAGTGAAACATCCCTTGGATGTCAGATGGCTGGGCTGTGATTCAGTGATGTGCAGCTGATTGAGATTCCCAAAGGATGTGCCACAGGGAGGAGGCTCACAGATTCGGCAAAAGTGAGAAGTTATTTTGTTATGTGATATATACAAAGCAAGAGAAAGAAGGTGGTTTTGTTTTTTTTTTTTTTTTAGAACCCAGTTTGGTTTCTTTAGGTAGAAAAGTTTCTTGAGCTTTATATGCATTTTAGTGGGGTTTTCTGTCAGCAAGAGCCATTGGTATCAAGCTAAAGTGATTGACTACCTGTGGCTAGCTCTCAACTGAGTACCAGCTTTCCCAAACACGGGACAGATCATTAACAATGAACACTTCACAAAACACTAGCTGATCAGAATTGCCAACAAATTTTTGTGATCAGTGGACACAATGATGTAGCTGATTAACAATATTAGAACTTTCAACAAACAGGAAATTGTGATTAGAAGTGCTTTGAATTGCTTTACAGCAGTCACTGGGAATTCAATCCACATGGGAAACTTGACAGAGAATCTGATCTTCATTTGTTAAGAATAGAAAACATGTAAGCGATACACTTTCTTAAGAGGTATATGCCCATGAATTTTGGGTATTGCAAATCAGTAGCTGGATTTCAACTTGAAAAACATTAACATTAAAAGGGATTTAATGTGGTTGCTTACTTGATACTAACCTGATGTGTGAAATTACTTTGATTATTGATCGAACTTATAGTTTGCTTAGTTTTGTACTTAGTTTGGTGTTATAATGATTATTTGTTATTTAGCAGTGCATTATATCTGTACTAATCTTTTCACCTACAAAATACCTGTGGCTTTGCTGAGGGTGCCTTTTCTGCTCTACAGGCAGATTGATTTTAAGCTATCTGCAAATTCTACCTGGTCTTGTGATAGATGTTCTGAGGCTTCTGGAATGACTTCGAGCCACATTATTTGCCTGATATCAGCCACATGACGATGTACCATGGGCAGATATGATTTATGTCAGCTGGAGAGCACACACTGTGACTAAGTTCTGTAAATAGGTGTACAGATAGGAGTGTCCTGAGAGGCAGTAGAAACCCACTTTTTCTTTTGACTCTTCTAAGGTTCGCCCTCACCACAGTGGAAGGTGAGATCAGGTTTAGTGTGTTGGTGCCTGAAGTGTAGCGGAGAAACATTTCCTCAGTTGAAGGAGAAACATCTACTTGGAACTACTTGTTCTTCAAATTGTCTATCTCACTACTGTAATTACTGCTATCAGATAAGTTCTGATTCAGGATGAGGGATCTCAATTTTACAAATGCTTATACATATGTTTAACTTTAAGAATGCGGATAGTTCCATTGTGGTTTATGAAACCAGCCATATGCATGGAGTTATGCATGTGCATAAATGTCAGGATTTCTGCCTAAGGACATAATTTACCAGTAATCTTCAAGAAAAATAAATGCCTTCTACAGAGGGCAGAGATTTCTTTCAGAAATGCCTTCTTAGGATATTGTTTCTACAGTCATTTTTAGATGAGTTACTTTCAAAAAAATCCTGGTTAATGGAATTTTCTTTTGAATGCTTTATGGATATTTTTCCTTTTTATTGAGGTATTTTCTGGTGAGAATTTTAAAGCAGTTTTCAAAAGACAGTCAGACCCAGCTTCTTTTCTTTAGAGCAGGCACGGGTGGGCCTGGTTCCTTTAGATCTGCAAACTGGGGAATCCATAGGCAGGTCAGATCTCAGGAGAGGAGTTTGTCATATGGAAATGTTTAACGGTCCAGCTTACATTCTGCATAGTCTCTCTTTTATCTTTTCAAGGTTTGAACATGATCCTTTCAAAGCCAGATAACCCAGAAAAATCCTGACGACTGCTTTGCTTACTCCCTGATTCCTATAATCACAGTCCAGAAGGAATAGGTTACTATGACAATATCACTGCCATAGTTTTGTAAAGTATTTTTTTTCCCATTTAAAAAAAATCCCTCGCAGTGCTAAAATCCTTCTCTGCTCCACAAAATTATACTTCTTGTCATTTTACTTATATTACGATCAAGAAACAAAAGAACCAGAGAAAATATTTGAACAAGTGTTGAAGGTATATGAACAAGTGTTACCTCAAAGTATTTACCTAAGCAGAGGAACATAGCTGGAGACATCCATTTAGAAAATACTACATGTACAGCTATATGCTAGTGAAGCATCTTTATACAGCTTTTGTTTGTTCATAAATACCCAACATAATAAAAGGGCCATGTTGCTGTGTCCCTTCGTTATACCGATAAGATCATCATGAGAGACTACAGACATTAATCCTCCCTTCAGGTTAATTTGTGCTTTTGAAAACCTTATGCTCATTAGCAAATGCCTTCAACAACTGCCATATAGAAAAGAGAGAAGCCTCAGGCAACAACCACCAGAAGTCAGGGCCAAAATTGTGACATCTTAGGTCTACGTAGTTAATATTTGCTTTTTGTATATTTTTGTAAATGATGGTAATGTTGTCATGTGTGAGAAGTAAAATGGAATTTAAGGTTTTGATTTTCAATATTTTTTTTGTATCTTTGTGCTGTTATAGGATAATAGTTATAAGGTTATATAATCCTTTAAGGGGTCTACAACCTTAATGAGCAAGCTGAGAGGTTAGACCAGTTTTCTCAGAACTTTATCTACTCTGCTCCTGAAACCCTCAAAGGACAGACACCAAACTCTATCTTGCTTGTTTTCATGTTTCTATAAGCCTCATCAAGTCTGCCCAGCTCTCTAGCACCAAGATTCCCTTCCTCATCTTCAGTTTCAACTCTAGTTTCAGCCCAACTCATTGCTTTAGTTACTGATGAGAATGCTAATTCTAACAGAAAAAATCTTGGTCAACAGTTCTCTCATGCTTGGTATTCTGCAGGTGCATCACGCTTTGCTGTTCCATGCCCTAATTCTGAATGGTAGAGTGCAGGGAACATTTTGAAGATATTGTCTACAGTGATTAATTAGTTTTAAATATTTCACTCATGAAGACAGCTGCATTACTAGGATGGCTACAGTTTCTCAATTCACAGCAAAATCCACAATACTTGCTACATAAAAGAAAGCTGTCAGTGGTTTCCAAAAATGGTTTCTGAAAACAGTAATTTCCCACAAATGCTTTGTCTCCTGTGAGCTGACATTTTGTTGTGATGTGAATCTCATGTTGAAATGTAAGACTGGTTATTCGCTAACATTATTTTGATGTAAGTAGATAAGAATATGCCTACCTGTTCACAAGCAGAGGATTGTGCTATAATTTCTATAATTTGCAATTCCATATATATTTTTGTAAATATTTTACAAATCGTACTTCCACAGTAATAAATGATGCTATGAAGGAAGTGGAGTGAAGGCACTCCCTCACAAAGCTATAGGTTCTGGTTCTTGAAAGGTGCAGAGCTGAAATGGCAACTATATAGTATAAACCTTGTTCCTGCCTTGATGGAATCAAGTCACAGTGACATTCTAAAGTTGTCTTATAGTGAAAACATTTTATTTTGCCTACCCATGAGCAATTACAGGAAGTATAAAATATAACAACTTATAAAATGTAACACAATATAAGAGGTGTTCAGAAGCAGCACAAAATATTTGTGTTTATATCATTGGATGAATCCTTAATGGTCATAAAGCATTTGAAAAAAGATGGTAGGAAAGAGAAGTCAATGTAAAGTCACCCAGATCTAACTAGGTATAAGACTATGCTGGATTATATATTATGATACTAAGATTATAAGAGACCAGCTTCTAACAGCAAAACATGCTTTTAACCTATGAAGATAGCACTGATGAAGAAACAGACAGAAAGAGGTAAAGGATTCACTCTAGCAACCAACACTTCGATGTGATTTTTAAAAGATAGTCACTGGCCCTCAGAGACTCTCTCGCTCTTTTTTTTCCCCAAGAAATAAGTACAGCATAAAGAAAAATCCTCACTCTCTATATATTTGAACTCTTGTGCTTTTTTTTTGTGATTCATTTTACTGTACAATGCAAGAACATTTTAGAAGCTACTTTTGCTGTAATACTCTGTCAAATTTGTGATAAGCAAATACCTACTGAGGATAAGATTGGAGGAGGCAGAAAGCACCATTTGCTCCATAACCAGATAATTCTAAGGTAAGCAAGGGAACTGGAATCTGGGTATCTGGTACATGCATGGAGATCAAGGCATGTGGGAAAAAGGGCCGGAAACATGTGGGGTGCAGAGACCACATGGGGAGTGGGAGAACTGGCAGGACAGCTGGTCCCCATATGATCCTGAGATCAAATGACTGAGTACTTCAGCATGGCTTAAACGGTTAAGAAGTGTGGAGATGGAACACTCCCTCATACACAAGAATATGTGTGTATTACTGCTCTAATTAAGTCTCCTTCCCTAAGCATGAATATCAGGACAAAAAAGCCAACAAAATCATTGAAATGGTTTCCCTATAAAGAGCAGGATTTCCTCTAGCATCCTGTAAAAGTGTCTGAAATGGTCTAATTTTTAGAGAAACCATGCAGTTTACAGGTTATGAACTCAATGCTCATATTATAGTTATAACCAGCAGAAAAAGTATCACTAAAGACACGGAACTGTGTGGACTTCAATGCATCTTAGTAAGCTAGACACATTCTCAGGGCCTTTGCAGAATCTGTGTACTAATTGCAAATGCTGCCACTACTTTATTTCTCTTGCTATGATTTGTGGCTTGTGCTTGTGATCTTCACTGTGTATATGAATGGTTGTATATGCTTATATATACTACATCTTTTTATATACATCTTTTTCATGTTATGGAGGCACTGAAGTAGGTGCAGGCATAAGCTATTCTGTTTCAGTACTCAGTAACTTATAGAATTTGTTGCTTTTTATAAAAACTGCAGCAATTTGCTAAGGCTTTAATATTCTCCATCTCCAGTTGTTATTTATTTTTCAGAGGCAAACATTCTGAAATTCTAAAGAGAACATCATACTCTGCATAAAGCACAAATCTTACTTTCCTCCTCTTCCTACTGTGATCTTTTAAAATCTCCTAGTAATGTTTTGAGACATAAGAATAATTCCAGTACTTAATGTATTCAATATGGGAAAAAGAAACAACAACAACAACAAAAACTAACAAAATGGTGTTCAAGGGCAGTTGGGATGTGGCTTTGGGCAACTTGATCCAGTGGGAGTTCTCTCTAACCATGGTACAGCAGCAGATTTGGAACTAGATGATCTTTAAGGTCCCTTCCAACTCAAACCATGTTAGGACTCTGCAATTCTACTATATTGATAATAAGGAAAAACCAGAGGTCACAAAAAGTGATCAAGGTGGAGATTTGCCTCTCAAGGGTATAATAGAAAACACTTTGCTCCATCTTCAACTCAATATTATTAGCCAACCAATTTTTTGTAGGCATCACAGTTAATGAAAATGGGCATTTCAGAAAGCTCTGAAAACATACTGTAGATTAGGTGTCCCTCTAAGCATCTACAGACTGTGAAATTGAGGGCCTAAGGGGAAGCATCCTTCCCAAGATCACATGGCAATCTAAGAGAAAGCTAGAGAGAGATCACAAGACATTTACACTCCTTTGTTAGTAGGGGCCTGTCTACTGGCTTGCACTGTTTCTTCTAAAAGGACCGCCTCATGCAAATCTTAGCTACTCTATATCCAGGCTTGTGCCAGTTAAACACATCTGAGAAGATCCTGAGTTTAGACATCCCAAAAGCACCCATGCCCTTCACCGTCCTTTCTTTCCATTGAAAAATTATAGTTCAAAACAAAGCTGTAATCCAAATCACTCAAAATTTCCCTAAAGCCCTCCCAGTAACTTACTGTTGCATGGAGAATACATGCGGAAAATTTTATCCACAAGATGGGTCAGAAGCTTAGATATCACCAGAGAACATGGAACCAGAAAGAAAACAGGTAAAAGTAAGTAGAAGGACTGCTGACTTGCCATTACTCTTACTGCTATAAAAATGTTGCCAGTGATGTGATGAGATCAGTCTGGCTGCAGCTGTCGTTGTCTTTAAAAGGCAGTCAGTAAAGTATAGGTGTATTTTTTTTAATTTTTTTTTTACCATGCCACATCTGCTGTAAAAAAAATAAAATAAATTAAGAAGTATTCACTTTTGGAGCGAGAGCAATGTGTGAAGGGGATTTTGCCTGAAAAAAAAAAAAAGCATATATGTATATATATACTAGAAGTGTAATAAGAGGATTATAAACAAATTATTTTTATTCCATTGTTTTCAGCCTCATCAGTGAACATGATCTAGTGCTCTAACAATATTAATTCTGGTATCTTTACTGTTCAGCCAGATGACTAGTTTTTGCAGGAAGATTTTACCTGCAGTCTAATTACAACATATTAATTTGTCTTCTTGAAACCATGTACTCAGTTGGTATTCAGCTCCCCAGAATATGGGGAGCTGACCAACTGACATAGATTGGGCTAGAGATTGGTCTGTAGAGAGAGTTGAATCTCCTCAAAATGAGAAAGCCCTGGGTTGTATTGGCACAAGCTGTGTCAAGTATGTGAACATATATTTCTGAGGTCTGCAGGAGGAACTTAAAATCATTAAATGTTTTGGGTTGGAAGGGACCTTTAAGATCATCTAGTTTGAACCCCCAGCTATAGGCAGGGACACCTCCCTTTAGACCAGGTTGCTCAAAGTCCCATCCAGCCTAGCCTTCAATGCTTCCAGGCAGGGGGCATCCACAGAGTCATTGGGCAACCTGTTTCCTCACCCTCACAGTAAAGAATTTCTTCCTAACGCCTAGTCTATATCTACTCTCTTACAGTTTAAAGACATTTTTTCTTGTCCTGTCACTACATGCTCTTATAAAAATTCGTGTCCCCTCCTGCTTTTCTGTAGGCTCCCTTCATTTACTGGAAGGCTGCTATAAAGTCCCCCCAGAACCTTCTCTAGGCTTAAGAGCCCGAGCTCTTTCAGCCAGTCTTTGTAGGAGGACAGTTTCAGATTTTTAATACCCACCTTGTGTTTTAGGTAGGTTGGCTCCTCTAACTATGGAGTGACTCACCATGGATCTGACTTTACCAGAGGCTACCTTCCCTAGAGAATGGGTAACCTAGATGATTATGCATGTTAGTCAATAGCTTCATACTACATAGTTGAATATTTCTGATTTTCACAAGTTTAAAATTGCAAATAAAATGCTTAGAAGCCATCCAACAGTACAAAATTTTTAAAAATTGTCCATATTTTTAATACAATGCACAGGTCTGATTCCTTTAGCCAACTCCTAATTTGATTTCATACTGTACAAATTTTACATTTCAACATACCCAACAAAATATCTGAACAGTATAAAAATACCTAACATTAGATACCAGCATCCTGGATTGAAATTAAAATGAGGCTTCCCAGTAAGTAAGCAGCCTTCTTAGGATGGATGATAGTTGAAAATACAGTGTGCTTAAAATCTTTTCCAGTTCAATGCCAAAGGATGTTGAGATTGTCACTTAGGATCTCAGCTTCAAACTTTCTGCACAGTCAAGGTTGGTACTCATTTATTTAAACTTGAATATCTAGCAGTAGGATAGTTATCTGAATAGTTGTGGTCTCCTCTTACAGTTAATAGAAAGAAATACTTCAGTATTTCAGTATTCAGTGTTTCAGTAATACTTCTTCAGTGTACTATCATCTCCTTCATCTCCTGTTTAGAGCTACACTTATAAATAGGCTAGAAAATCCACTCAGTAGGTATTTTTAACTGTATCTTTCTTGGATTAAAAACTTCAGTTGTCAGGGCTAGAATAGTGGTTTCAGAGAAACTTGCTCCATACATTCTTCTACGTACTTGTTGCCAAAGGCAGGGGTTCAAAGAAGAAGAGATTTTTGTCTGATAGGCTTGACCTCTGTGAAGTAGAAGAATAATAGTTTATTTCCCTTTAGGTTGAGAGATAAGATGTTACTCATGATATGAGGCTGCCAGGACTACAAAAAAAAAAAAACGAAACAAAACAAACTGACAGCAGTCAGTGACGGACAGAAGATCAAAATTATGATCTGATATTGTGTCTCTCAGAAGATGGTTCCTTCTGTTATTAAATACTTGGATAAGGTGGGCAAAGAAGAAGAGGGTGACAAATATGTGGGTATTTGGTATGACGTGAATTTCAAAAGTCAGTAATTTTATCTCTGTTCTGCCTTTTCACATAATGCTTCCATGAACCTTAAGACAGGGGAATAACTTTGAGCTTCTAAGACTTCCTGAATCAGAGTTCTCCTCACCTGTGATTCATGATCAAACTGTAATGTCTCCAGGGTTGGAACTTAGGGAAATTTCACAAAGAAACACCAAAATACCTTAAAATGTTTGTAAACCTTCACTGGCATACTGATTAAACACTTTTTGAAAAAGGCACATGGCAGAGGTGTATGGTTGGGAGGCTCGTGAAGTGACTTTAAGCAATTTAAAAAGAATATTTATTTCAGAGAATACAAATAAAACAAAATGAGAACAAAAATAAAAAAAAAACTACTTCTTTCCTGAGCAGAGGTTAGACCTTTATTTTCTGGTTTATTACCACTATATTAAATAACTAGGCTAATATCTCCATGTTTCTACCCAAAATTATCCATTAATGCTTATTCTGTTCTCTGCAATTTCATTTTTAAATATATATTTTAATTCTAATTTAATATTTTTATATATATTAAATCTTTTTATTTTCTGTTTCACTGCTTAGGAACATCCTAAAAGCCTTCCAAAGTCTGTTTAGAACCAGCACGAGTTAATAAATTCATAAATTTAATGATGTAAGAGACAAACAGAGTTTAAGCTGACAATTCTGTTGCATTTTCCTGTAGACAAATGGACCTCTATGGAAGTGACTATAAATATTCTTGAATTTTTCTGAGAGGTGCTTGAATTATTGATATTTTCCGTTAAAACTTAGAGCTGTGCAATGATGACAAAATATTATAACCAGCCTCGAAATAATGGCATCTAATACAGCTTATTACTAGCTTATTGGAAAAGAACAACCAAACCCCCAAAGCCAATAATTAAATTAACAAACTTCACTTTTGATTGTTGTGTCTTAACAACATTGACAGTGTATTTCTATTTGTGACACCTGCATGCCTAGAAATTCTTCCACTGCACACTGAGTGATTTCTCGTTAATTTTACTGGCTATATGACATACACATCCGCTAGAAAAGGTCTGGGATTCAGTGCAGATAAAATCAGTTATACTACTAGCTGAAGTGATTGAGAAATAATTATATTATCAGAGGGAAAGATAAACCTTTATTAAAATGACATGTTACTTTTTAAAAAAAGAACTTATGTACTTATAAACATGTATATGTATATATATATATTGTGTGCTTTAGTAATTCCTGAAAAAAGAATAAAAGCCAAAAACAACAGTTATTTCTGATGTACTATTAACACAATTTTGTATCATTGGCAAAACTGTTCTGTTGTGTCCTCATTTCAAAGCATCCTAATGCTATTTTAACAAGTTTGATATTTCATTTGAAGGAAAAATAATAGAGTGTTTTCTTTGTATTGATTGAAGAAATATAGTGCTTATTTTTTGCTTAGTTTTCTAGTAGTTATTCAATAGGTTAAAGGGCAATACCATCTGTTTCCTAACAGGACATTTTGTGTAAGATTTGCAAGTCCTACAGGTACCTTTAAGCATGGATAAATATGCACTCATGGTTTCAGCTGGATAGTTTTTCACCACCAAAGGATGATTACGTTGTGTGCCTTGAGACATAAGCTATAATATATTTCCTGTCCTTTTATTGCATTTTGGAATCATAAACAATGACTGTTTGGCTCAAAGCCATTTATTCAGCCCAAAAAGACATTATTTGCACAACAAAAATCAATAAAAATGTTACTAGGTCTGGCTGGATACTTTGCTTAACTGTGATATTTGTCTGTCACTGATGGCATGCCATCTCTCGTAGGAGACTGGGGCCAAAACAGAGCTATTGATCCAGTCATCAGTGATGGATACTGGCATTTGGAATGGGCTGCTGCAGAGAATCTCGATTAAAAAAATATTTCTATGTTTTGCCTGCAGCAGAGTCAAGATAACCCGAACGAGGAGATTTTCTCTTTAATATTGGGTTTTTCCTCTTGTGGTTGTTAAATGCTCTGGACCAAAGTTCATTATTGAAAGAATTAAGTCAATCTATGTTTAGCCAAAGGCTTTGACACCATATCAAGCTCTCCTGATTTAGACAGAAGCTAGTTGTCCTTTTCATCACCCTAAAAGCGTAGGGGAAGTGTTTTATATACAATGGTGTTGGAAGTGATATGCTGGGGTGTGCTTACACTTTTTTTTCTTATTGTAAAACATCAAATTGTGTCTGAGAAAAACAAGACAAAAGCTGGTTCTCACACGTTATATAAACACTGACCTATCCTTTGAGGCACTGAGAACTCTCTGCTTTTGCTTTGTCAAAAGTTTAAGGTATTCAACACTTAGAAACTCCTAGTGTTTAACCTTAGGGTACCTAATTATGAAATGTCACTGAAGCTACTTAGGAAAATATATTGCTGCTAAAATATAAGAAAGTTTTGGCCTACAATTACTGAATAGTATTTTAAAAGTCTAATTGACATTTGCCTGTTGATATTTTAAAGTGTATTTAGTGTATTTTAGATAGTGTGTTTTTTCCACCACATTTTCCAGTGTTTTAAAAGTGACATCAATTAGAAAAAAAAGGGAATTAAGTGGCTGCTTAAATTGCTCTTTTAGCAGCATCTTCAAGTGCAAGTTATGCAGATTCTTTTAGTTTAATTCTTTTTCTCTCAGAGATCAGAACTCTCTCACAAAGCATGGACATACAAATATTTTAGGAGTGACTGAGAGCAGATAAACTTCCTAGAAATCATGAATTCATTCATAGTATAGAGAGGGACTTAGGAGTAATGAATGACTTTACTCAGTTCAGCTGATTTGTATGTTACAGCTTTAGCTCTGAATGTCTTACAGGCACTGGAGTAGCCACTCTGATTTTGGCAGATCTATTTGAACTGCATATAATCAAGCGTATATGAAAGTCATTTTTGTATTGTGATAATCAGAAAGCAGCCAGTGAGCTGTCAGCAATGCAATTTTCAAAGCACTGAGAACATTTTGAAAGACTCACCCTTCCTTCTTATATTGATAATTAAGAGTTCCCTTCCCTTATTACACTGATAATTAAGAAAATGAAGTTTTTATGTAAACTAAACTCTTATGTAATAACAGAGTTGTAGCCAGCGCTATCATTCCACCAAATGTAACTTGAGAACCCTGTTGGTTAGCATGGCTAACAGAGCAACTTGGGTTGGTTTGAAAAAGTTTGTACAAATTGTTTGTTTTTCTTTTAAATTTCTTTTAATTATAGTTCTCAACCAGAAGATGAAATACTGGGAAGAACTATACAAACCTATACAACTTCTACAAACTTTTAATTTTCAACCAAGAGTTTATGGAAGGGAAAATCATGAGTGATTACATGTTTGAAGTTCAGTCTTCATATGAAGGAACACTTTCTATATATTTGTAAAGTGATTAGAGGTGGAACATCTAAACAACCATATCTATATTTATTATTGCAAGTTATCATTTAGGCTGTCTTTTTAGCTTACTAGAAACACTGGGAGAAATTAAACATTTACTTTAGATAGTGAAGAAGATGGAAAAAAAAAAAAAAAAAAAAAGAAAGATAAAACTGCATCAACTGGGATTTTAATGTGAACTTTCAGTGTCTGTTGACCAGGATTACTCAGAGATGGCTGTTGAGGGCAAATTTTAGGAAGTGAAATTTGCACTATGACTTCCTACATAGGCATTCCATCTATGTTCTATCAAAATAAGAAGTGTAAAAAAAGCTGGCACACAGCTTGTACTGTGAGATTTTCCAACTCCCTTACCATCTTAACCTACTTGTTATTATCTTGTTACAAAATAAATAAATAAATAAATAAATAAATTAAACATTGACTTTCAACTAGCATAATTTTAGAAATGATAAATAATTCTCTGTTCCACACCAGAAAACTCTCTAGATGCTAACAGAGCTCTCATCAAATTGAGTGTTTAATTAAAAAGGAAAATAGTAAATTTCTCCTCTTAGTGTTTTGTCTGAAAAAACAGTTTGAAGATAGTGACTTGTTTAGTTTTCTGGTTTAGAAGCAAAATTATTGGTCATATTATTATTAATATTCTTACCAGCAACAAAATACTACAGTTGTTGCTTCATCTTCTTAGTATGCCTTACAAGATAAGATAATAAAATTGCAGTAAAACAGTCTGTATCATTTGAAGGCCATTTCACATTGAGGTAGTTTGGTTTGGATGAGAATTCCAAGCTTAAATATGAAGTTTTTTGGGAATGTGGCCTTCACTGTCACGATTACTTTCTTTCTAGAATTTTTGAAGTACAAAAATCAGATTGAATGCATTTTCCTAACCACCATTATGACAAACTTTCCTGGACAGAAATTGTAGATGAAACTACAATTCTTGGCAAAGCTGTTTTCATTCTTTCTTAAATGGAAACTGAAAATTACCATCATTAGGATTCTAGGTTATAATGATAGTGAATTATATGCATTTATGAACAAAGAATGAAATGTTTTCCATATTCACTTATATCAATAATTAATATATATTTTGAATATAATACTATAGATGTCTAAACATTTTTACATTAGTTGTTTTTAGAAATGTCCATAATTATTTAGATTATTTTATTAGAATATTTGGCTAACTGTGAAGACTAAAGTAAAAAAAGTCATGTGTAGGTTCAGTTCTTTAAATGGAAATCTATTCTGGTGTAATAAAGCCGATGAGTTAGCTTTATCCGAACTAAGATGTTCAGTGAACTGAAATTTCCCTTGTAAAGCAATGAGACTCTTGATGGCAGCTAATTTTTTTTTCTCTGTTTTCAGTGACAGGAGAATTGTTTTGAAAAAAAAAAAAAAAAAAGTTGAAGTACT
The DNA here is from genome assembly GCF_023343835.1 of Lagopus muta. NCBI lineage: Eukaryota > Metazoa > Chordata > Aves > Galliformes > Phasianidae > Lagopus > Lagopus muta. The sequence continues at coordinate 61,748,303 of NC_064435.1, read as the reverse complement.
TTAGGTAGGTGTTATATATAGATTATGCTTAAGGAATTTAATAGGAATTGTAGCACATGGTAAAGATTTAGTAAATACTTTTCTAGTCCAAAATCAATGCCATTGATTGTCATTAAAGTGGCAAGCTAAAAACAATGAAGTGGTTTCTAATTTTCAGGCTCCTGCTGGAGTCTGCTCTGTCTCTTCTTTTTTCCAGTTAAGAGCATCATTAAATGGTAAGAGCAAACAGCATATTGAGAGGCCAAGTGTTTTATTAATTCATCATCAGAATTATCTTAGCACATTAATATTAATAGCTTCAAATTGGATTTCATTTAGGAGGTGAAATAAATATGCTGATAGTAAAAGCCTACATAGCCAATGAATCTTTTGAAATGGCACTTATACAAAGCAATGCTCAAAACCAGATTTGATAAGTTATGCTGACTTCCTTTAAGTGCACTTTCAGGTAGAATTTCATTCTAATCTGGAATTCATGGAAATTTTTAACTTCTGAAGAGGGCTCACGTCCTCTTTTGAAAGTTTTTTCTTAAATAACTGAGGCAGAAGTGGACATGCATCCCTTTATGTGACACCTTTCTTATTCCCTGACTGGAGTAGACTATCACACCTAAAAAGCTTATGCTCTGTTCTTCATAATAGTGTGTGGTTACAAATCTCAGAGCATTATTTATATACCTACTTGCTTTGAATCACAACTAGGTGTATATTTTTTGTCTTTTCATTATAAAAATTTCTAGACCCTTGGAGTCATAGACTTATTTCATGACTGTCTGCAGGAAGAAGTATTATGCATAAGAACATGAAGTGTCCCTGTTTGTGTGGATGCCACATGGCCAAAAAAGGAGATGAGAGAAAGATTAAAAATGATACTGTAGCTTGCAGTTGGCTAAAGGTATCAAAAAGGACACCAAATGCTTCCTTATCATGTGAGTCAACAGTGATAGCTCAGAATTTCCCTCTCCCTTCTCTCATCCTGTAAACCAGATGCTTTCAATACCTTCATTTTGCTAATGCTAATGCACTGGCTAATATTGCTGCTCATTTTCTAGTCTGAGAAAAATGAGCACTTGGGAGGAAAATGCTCACTCATGCATATATGTATTTTAAATAAGGTGCTACAACTGCACCCTAATTCAATCCTTTTGCAGGAATGACAGATTCAGGCAAGACAGGGAAAGTCTGCAGTTACATTCATTACTCAGTTACTTCCTGCTGCTCGTGGCTTTAGGGACATGCACTTCTGTTTGATGAGGATCTTTATCACATGGAGATGACCAAGTCACAGCACCTTTCAGTCATTCGAGGAGCCTACACTTGTTGCCCAAGGCAACCACAAGGCTTCCTGATTTCTGAATGATCGTTATTGCAAGCCGGGAGACATTTGTCAGGCACAAAAAGAGCATGTTCCTAGGAGTCAACGAATACTGAAAGACTTAATTTTTCTGTTCTTCAGTCCTTCTCAAGAGAGAAGGAGCCACTTCAGTGCACCACTGAAAATGCAACATTGCACAGAAAACTGAAGTAATGTTTTGAGTCAAAGAATCCATTCGCTGTAGTGGATTTCATTTTGTGACCAGTATTTAGGGACTGTAGAGTCACCTCTGAACAGGCATTGAAGACTGCTATTTGGAATTTGCTATTATAACAGTCCATTGGTGTACATAATTTTCTGTACTGAAGTTAGGGATGTGGGATATTTTCTTGCTTATCCACCACGCAGTTTACGTGAGTAGAGATGAAAAACATAGGCAGAGGAGTAATCAGATGCTCTTTTTTGAACCTGTAGCATGGATAGCAGAACTGCAATGCAATTGAGAGCATTAGAGATCTGGCTTGCCTTCATGATGTCAAGCAGAGCAACTAAAGGAGGCTGAAGAACATGACTCAATTCATGCATTTCTAACCTAGACTATTCTAGTTCTGTGTAATAATGTGTTTACATTTTTATGAAGTCCAGCTAAAGTAAATACGTTCCTTTGATGTTTCTATATTGATTGAAACTCTTTCATTTAAATAGGAAAATAGGAGGAAAGCAACTGTGATCAAAAGAGAGAACATCTAGCCCCATAGTTTTTCTCTCCCAGGCAAATGACCGTAAAACTGACCCAAAGAAGAGACTGGTGCTTAGGAGAAATGTACTTGAGTATCCTGCCTTCATCTTGCAAGCTCTTATACCATAATAGTTATGAATGAAGGCTGAGGTGTGACTAAATAGATTTTACCACCGCGCAGAGGAGAGGAATCTCTGGCAGCTACAGATTGCCCATAATGAGGTGTGGCTGCCTATCTTAACCTTTAATTTAACTAACAGAGAGATTTTGCCCCTTCTGTTTGTAACAGACTGAGGTGGGTTACTTTTATATCCATAGATCAGTTGTTGTTTATTTTTTAATTAATTATTATTATTATTTTTTATGGCTGAAGGTACTACACATTCCTCAAGAAAAATAAGAGGGAAGAATGAAGAATTGTTAGTTCTTGAGTCACAGATACTAGTAAACAATAGTTTGCAATCTGAACTAATCCGAAGCCTGAATCTCACTTCAAAGACCTAGCTTTATATATTGCATGAACATTTTGTCAAGAGTTTAGTTCAGCAAACTGCTACAGTGTAGAGGAGAAAATGGAACTACTGTTTCCATGCGTGATAAAGTAAGTGTTAAACAAGAGGCATCTGTGAGAGAGTTTTTCTTCCCCCTCTTTCACCACTAGAAACACGCAAGGAGATTACTCTTGTGGTTGTGGCCATGGACTGAGAATTGCAACATGATTCCTGGCAGTGCCACAGATTTGTTGTCTATTCACTTAATTTGTTCATGTTTTGGATCCCAACTGACGTCGCAGAATGATTCTTTCTTTAATGCAACCACAATGAAGATGCTTTCTTTAATGTTTGTGAGAAGCTTTGAACCACTGGTGAACAGAACTGTGCAGGACCCTTGAGACATTTAAATTATATAAGTTTTATGTAAGTCATCTTTGTGACCTCAGAATATCTGGGCTATTCCCCACCAATGAACTAGACTTGTAGCCTACAGACTTCCAGAAGTGATAATGAAATTGTGCATTCAAAACATTTATCTGCCAGTCTGTGTTGGCCTAAGCCTCAAACATTGTTCTCAAGCTAGCACTCCTGAAATTTATTACAAACTTAAAAGAACTTCCCAACAGCCTGCCATTATTACTAGAGAAAGAATGTACGACAGGGACTGCCATTTAGGCCACCATTTGGAACGACATTTAGGAGCTACTGCTTGGAGTTGATGTCCAGAATAATGAGGCTGACATTAAGAAGACCCACCCAGTAAGCAGAGGCAGGAGTAATCTAATTATTGCTTCTTTCTTTCAGACTTCTCCACCTCTATCTTTCCCGGCTTTCCTCCAAAATAAATTACTCTAATTGTAGCAAAAAACTGGAATTGAGAAGAGTTATTCTGTCTAGTTTGTGAACTGGTATTTTCAAGTTTCCTTAATGACTAATATAATGGAGAGATTATTATCAAAATATGCAGAGTCCAGACTGTATTAAAGCTCTCTTGGGACCTGGTTTAGTATCTGTTACAGTTCAGCCAAACCAAACATAGCATGTTCAAGTAGATGATCTCTTGATTCTTACTTTTTGGTGTTTGTTTTCTGTAGCACAGCACAAAATCACAGAGCTAGTAAGATGTTACTGACTGTCCTCCATGCTGCTGATCAGTGCAACAGCAAACCATTCATATGTCACACTATGAAAATCAAGAGGCTCTTTTTTTTGTCCATTGCTCTTCTCCTGAGGCAGACAACAAATGACCAGTTGTCTATGAAGCTATAAATAAGACTGGCCATGTCTTGTCCTCTCTTTAGTCACACGAGCTTCTCTGTCATATGACATTTTTATTCTCCCTTCCATTCTTCATTTTTTCACCAAAGTAATGCAACACCCTCAGAGTCGGAAAGAAAATCCATTATACTGTTTACACAAAAGCAGATAGTGCTAGGAAGTTTCTCAGAGCAGTAATTTTTCAACAGTGTGCCTGAAACTCTATTTGTACACTCGATGTACAATAAGTGGTTCCTGCTCCTTCTCCTTGAGGAAGTCAGAATCATAAGATCATAGAATTAATCATAGAGTTGTAGAATAAAGTTGTGCATGTTTTCCACATTTTTAATAGAAATTCAGTACCTGCCACAAGAGAAAATCTGAATAACTGACAAAAAACTTAAAGGGATTACAATTTTATAAGGACTAAGGAAAGTAAAGTTGTTTCACAGAAGAAGTGACTCCCATTTATATAACTTAGATCTTTAAAATATACAGGCCTATATGAATATCTCCATAAACTGGAGAGCAAAGATAAAAGTTTCCCTCTGAAAAACTCTCAATTTAAATCTCAAATACTGAACATATAATTTAGATGAATATGTTGAGATTTCAGATTAAGAGTCATTGCACAGTTTATGGATGCTGGCACTGACAGGGCTAAAATTCTCTGCAGATGCCTTTTGTTCTGAAAAACAAGGCTCTGTATTTCATACATAGGTCCACACTTCAGAAATATTCAATCTGTTTCTCATTAGCATGTTGATGGTTTGATACATTTTGGCTGCCAAGCAGAAATTAATGAGTTAGATGTCAAACTGACTACTCCAGCCTCATGGTCAAATGTAGTTGAGTGCACACTGTTGTGCCATAATCAAATCTCCTTCAGGCCATAGAGATTCACAGTAAAAGAAAACAGAAAAACCATCATATACAAATGATTACAAAAATTGATGCTAACCAACTCAAACTATTGATTAGTTGATTAGGTTAGATTCACAGCTCCACAGTTTCTTATATTCTTGTGCTCTTTTTGTAGATGGGTATAATATTTGCCAGCTTCCACTCCCCAGATTCCCATGACCTTTAAGAATGGTAAGCTGTACGTCCACTGATTTCTTGAGAACTCTGGAGTGAATCTTGCCAAGCCTCATGGACTTATGAAGGTTGAATTTTTGAAGCTGTTCTCTTACAATACTTGTGGTCAGAGATGGATAGTTATCAGTCCTGCAATCCTGGTCCTCTAACTCTGAGCTCCAGGCAATCAAAGATCTACTGTTACTATTAAACATTGAGGCAAAAAAACATTAAATGTCTCCTTACTTCTCAGATGACTATCCTCTCCAGGTATCAGTCCAATGACCTGTGACCTCCTCTTGCTACTGACATACTTGAAAAGCCCTTTTGTTGTCTGACACTACAGTGGCCAGTGTCAATTCAAGTTTGCATTGTCTTTTCTTATTTTCTCCCTGCCAATGCAAACTTCATCTCTTTACTATCCATGTGAGCCAAGATCTCACTTGCAGTGGGTCTTTTTGCTGTCCTTGTTCAGTCATGCTTTCTGCCCTGCTTGCTTGACATGTGGCAGAACAGTATTGCCTGCTCTTGGGCTTTTAAACCAACTCCTGTAAATACCTAAGCCCTCTAAAGTAGATACCCAAGAAATCCTGAAGTTCTCAAGGAATACTGCTTACTGAGAAACTTAAAATTGGCTCATTTACAGTCCCAACATATGTCTGGGAATGTTTCCATTCTGTTTCTCAAGCAAACGTATTTATAGGAAGTAATCATATCCTGTCCCAGCTTCTGTTTTACTAATGTCTTCTTTTAAGACTCACTCTCTAAATCCCTTCCTATCTGAGTAAGCTGGTTTTACGTTGACTTTATTCTTCTAAACACTGCCAATTAGAACTGAGCTTGAAATTCTAATGAGTCTTAATAAAGACTACTGAACATAATTAATATATTCTTATCTTTATTTAAAATACCTCACCTGATGCCTCTTGGAATTGAATTGTTCACGGCTATATGCATTTATATTGTTTAATCATAGAGAGATATTTCCAGTCCTCTTTTCTTGTTTTAGCTGCATTCTCTAGCAAAGATTCTTCTAATTCATCCATAAGCAATTGTGATTTCACACTTTGCCTTAATAACTAAGGCAAATAACTTATTAATTAAGTCTTAATAATATTATCCAATTCTTACTGCAGAATTTTGGATCTTCCCAAACACTGGAAATGGACTGCAAGTGTGATGTCTGAAAGTTATATAAAAATGCAGATAGTCCTTTCACTGAGATGACTAGTAGTTATATTAGTGCTAATTTTTATAGGAAGGATATGTTTTTACACTTCAGAACTGAGGTCTGCTCATGAATTTTTACACTCCTATGAAATGCATTCTCAAAATCTGCAAGAATAACTGTCAAGTAAGAAGTAGAGTTATACATAGTAGCTGACAAAGCAAAAAAACAAACAAACAAAAAAACAAACATAAAACCAAAAAAACAAATACCAAAAATGCAAAATTATTGTGCTGAAACATTAGATTGATGCATTCACAAAACTCAGTGTAAGAAAGCAAGGTCAGAGGAAAAAAACCCAACTGATTGTTTTGCAAATCTACCATGCAAACTATAGAAACCTTCGATTGAGCAGCAGATGTGAAGAAAATGATCGAGAGACTCCATATGCTAAAAGAACATTATTTAGATAACAGCAGAAGGTGTCTAGAGACTTTCACAATCTATATGACCAACAAAGGAGATGTGAAAACTGATGATTCAGGCTCATATAGCATCCTAAAAACACTCAGCTAAGCACAGCCTTTGAAATATAAATTTTTTCTGCTAAAAAAGTAGAAGAAATTTGTCAAGACTTATCAACAGCAGGGTGATACGATACCATGATTTTGTTAACTTGCTTAATAACACAATCTCTGCCACAAATAGATTGAAAACTTCAAGCAGCAGAAATACACTGACAGCCATATTTTAAATGTTTTTATTTAAGACATGTGGTAAGTTGAAAGACAAAGTTCTATTACTAGTGGGAGGAAAAATGGCCAAATTCTGTGCGTCTGTTTCTGTTTTCCGTAGAGGTAAGTTGTGAGACAAAGAGATGAAGGCGGGGAAGATGGCAGAGGACATTTGGAGTTGCACCAAGCCAAGTACACCTTACATTTAACTTTTTAAAATGTACTTAGTTTCACATGAGGTTCCTTTTCAGGACCTGCTAAGGTCCCTCTGGATGACATCCCTTCCTTCTTTCATATCAGCTGCACAACTCAGCTTGGTGGCACCTATTAACTTGCTGAGGGCGTATTAGATCTGATAATTTGTGTCATTGATAAAGATGTTGTAGCACCATAATGTGATAGTAAGTGCAGCAATAATAGTGGAGTGGTAAAGTCTTTGACTACATCAAATGAGGATAAGCCCGAAGGCAGCAACTACGGACACAAAAACAAAAGAAAATTAGGCTGCTTACCTTTGGCTTCATCCCTTTTGATCACTCAGGTGCATACACCTGGGTTGGCCTTCCCACCAGATGCTCAATCACTCTTTCAGACAGTGATTTAGCATTTCTGCAATGGATGTTAAAGAGAGCTGGTCCCAAGATGGATCCTGAGGAACACCACTCTTGAATAGTTAGTGAGCACTCAGGAATTGTTTGAAGGTAAAAACAGAACAAAACAAAACAGAAAAATGTGTTCAATGAAGCAGAATATTATAAAATTAATCAATTAGAATTTACAATAACTCAATGGCTGTATCAAATATCATCAGCAGTAAGAGAATAAATATTTAGCCAAAAGGGAAAAAATTAGCTGTGGTCCTTGCAAACTTCATTTATTTATTGCACTTGATTTGTCAAGTATTTTATGTATCTAGAACTAGAGTCAGGCTTTGATTAGTACCTGACTCAATGGCATCAGGAGATTATGCTACAGAGCTGTATTTGTTCTTCCTTACTCTTTGAAGAGTAGTCTTTCAGACATTTCATTTCACTTTCTGTCTTAACAGCATAAACTTAGGTATTTTTGTAGCAAAATACAGAAATAAAATGTAGTCAGTTGGAAAACTGAGGCTATTCCGTGTGGATCTTCAGCATATTAATTCTTACTGCAGTCTACAAGGTAGAAATTCAAGGTTAAATATAATTAAGTGTTGTCCTGAATATAGTTGATTTTAGATTAAATTTTGTCTGCCTTCTCGTATCAGAACTCTTTCTGTAGTGTCTTAGTACTGCTGTATGGAAAGCATGGAAAGTTCTGGTGAAGATTTGAATGCAGTGTTATGCTGAAAAAAGATACATGCACAATTCGGCAGCTATTTTTAAACTTCCAGAACTGCTCTCTAGAAAGCACAAGTTTTGTTAGAACATTATTTATTAGATAATAAGTATTCTAGAGTTACAACCTCAGAAACTTCTATAAGTATGCCTCAAAGCCTTTGTATTGAATACAAAAGATTATTACAGACAAAAGAATGTAATGTATCAGTACAATCCCCAACAGAAGTAACTAGCAATCATTTGAAAAAAGAAATATCTTACACTGTATGTAGAACCATCATCAAATTGAAAGGAAACTTGGGATAGGGGAATAGTCTTATTTACTTGCAACATTATACTGAATGTGGAATCTACAACGAGGGAAGAATTGTTTTCAGAGCATTCTCAATGCAATTTAAGCTGCTGAAAATTGGAAAGTGAACAGAATCTGGAACACTGAAGAGAAAAGTGGAAATTAGAGGATTGACAAAAATCTGGTATGCAGAAGAAATTGGACTAGATGACAATGTGGTCCTGGACATATTCCTGAGGAGTTAAAAGTATACATTTAGGTAGCTGGAATCATTTCTGAATCTAAATAATCCACAAACAAAAAATCTGTTGAAGTTCTGTTGAAATTCACTGTAATTGATAAGATAAAAAGAAAATAATTCAAATGCTAAAATTCTGTACAGTAAAAAAAAAAAATAAAAAAGAAACAGCAAATCTAAAGAAAATAGCCTTGTTTATTTTCAGGCACAAACACAGTTCAAAGAAGTCTCAGTATTTTCAAGAACTGTAGAAATATACTGAAACTGAACAAATACTTTGTAATGAATAATTTATTGTTCATGTGCATAGTTCTGGTAATGGCCCTTTAAAATTCAGTCAAACTCCTAGTTTTGGGAGTCTGGCATCCAAATTTCAATTCAAAAGCTGTATTACCAAGTAAGCGAATGATACCTAGAATGCTTGCTAGTGACAATTCAAATAAGAAGGTGAATTTTGTGCATCACTGCAATTGTTAATGCACTTGAAACAGAACAAAACACAACAAAAACATTTTCTTCCATAATCCCATTTAGACATAAGTATTGTCCACCTTCTGGCATTAATTCCTGCATTTGGGATCTATCTATCCATATTGACTGATGTATCAGGGACTTCTTACAAAGCACATTGGCTTTTTCTTTTTCTGTATAGTGAAGTACACAGATGCAGAATGATAAATACTTTGTCTGGCCATTGTTTCTGGTTAGATAAATGGATATTTTATTTGATTTTCTAATAGTATGCTACAAACGCGAAAAAATGAAGCCTTGCAACTCTTCAGCATTTTTAACTTTGAGCACCAGATGATTAAGCATCTCTTTCAGTCTTAGTCTAACAGTCTTTTTCTCATTGAAGGGACTGATTAGTTTTAAAGTGAACAAATGTCAAAGATAACATACCTAATTAACTACTATGTTTATGTTTTAAGTGGAAAGCATTTTATTTATAATCCTCCTTCTTTCCAATTCTGTGGGAGATATTTGACAATTTTTCTTTATTACTGTAGATATTATTTCTTTTTGAGCTTCTGACTTGCACGTATGATAATTTTAAAAATATGAACTTCAGTAATAAAAAAATATGAACTTACAGTATTAGAATGTCTAACAGGAAGAATTTTCACAATGATCCTGGTGAATTAAGTAGGCACAAAATGTGAACTCAAGTGATGTTAGACCTTCAGGACTTTGCACAGTCCTTGGTGTAACTGTACACAGCAATTGCAAAATTTTTTTCCCCCTGTGGTGAGAGTGAAAAGCAGACTCTAGAAGGCTAAGCAAGGAGAAACAAAGGGCTTGAATAAGATATGAAAAAGACACATGCATATCTATTACTGCAAGAGGTAGTCTGTAGTACACTGATACCTACAGAGTCGTGGTGTGAAGAAGAGGCCTCAAGGGACTTCTAATTCATCCAAATGAAATTAACTGAAATAAGATTTGGGTCATCCATCTTGTCAATTCAGGGTGCTCAGTTTTCAAATCCAACTGTTTACATGTGGTATGTCACTAGAAAAAAGGAACACTGCATATAACCAGTACTGTTTGGGGGTTTGCATAGCAGTCAACCATTTTGTTATACTGATGTATTTGCAAAATATTATTAGAAATCTTCGATAGCTGGGAAATCCTACACCAAGACCCTTAAACATAGTTTCATTGTAGGGTCCAAGCAAACCAGAAATAGTTAACTATAAGAAGTTATCAATGGAGACTAACAAAAATGTTGCTTTCACCGCAAGTTCTGTCATACTAAAAGTCCCTTCTTTTTCTACCTAGAGGATACGATGGAAAAATATAGCTACTTCCATAAAACCTTGCAAAAAAGAGGAGGACAGGAAATAATAAAATACTGGGAAGTTATGTCAATGGAAATACCAAGCAGCTCTGCCACAGTGGAGGAGGACAAAATTTTTTTGATGTTTCTTTCCTCTGTTTCTAAAGACCCTGAGCTGAATTCTGAAGTCTGTACTTAATTTGAGCCACTGAGAGTTAATTTCAGAAATAACATTATATCTTTTCCTAGAAGCTTCCTTACAAGTGATAGCGAGCTTGTTCATAAAAGCCTCATGACATAGGAATCTCATATCTTCTCTATGCCTCTCCATTTTGCTTGGAAAGGACCAGGGTATTGATGCATATTCAAGCATCTAGGGTGCTCTCTATTGTCTACATTTGAGATAAGCTTGTATGTGTACAGAAGGTGTGTGCTCTAAAAACCTTGAAGCACACATTGCCACATAGGATGGAAAAGGAATGAGAAGACTGAATGAAGCTAAGAAGAAAAAATGTGTTAAAATTTCAGCTGAGACACACTAGGGACGGTTGTACTTTTCTATGAATATTTCACAAAATCACTGAATCACAGAATCTCTAAGGTTAGAACAGAACTCTAGAGAATCATTTAGTCCAGACTCTTTGCTTATGTTGGGTCAACCAAAACTGGGATGAGTTTCTAGGATGAGAAAACCATTCTGAGTTGCAATTTGGCTGTTTCCAGTGTTGGAGTATCCACAACTGCTCTGGGCAGACCATTCCAGTGAATGATCGTCTTCACAGTAAAACAGTTTTTCCTAATGTTAAAGTAGAACTTCCAGTATTTCAGCTTATGCCTCTTATGTTTTCACTGTGTACCACTGTAAAGAGTCTGATCCTGTCTTCTTTACACCCTCACATCAGTATTTATTCACATTTATTAAAATCCCCTTTGAGAGAGGCTTCTTCAAGGCTGTACAAACCCAGCCTCTTCAGCTTCTCTTCACACATCAGATCATTTTCAAGGTGCTTGACTGGACTCCCTCCAGTACATGCATAACTTTTTCATACTGGGGAGCTCAGTGCCATACATATTATTCCAGATGTCTTCTCACTAATGCTGAGTATAGTGAAATGATAACTTCCCTTAATTTGGTGGTGTTGATTTTCCTAGTGCAGCCTTGATACTGCTCACCATATTTGCTGCAAGGCAATGCTGGCTCATGTTCCTACCAGGCCTGGTGCCCACGAGACCCCCAGAATAATTTCTGCAAAGTTATTTTCCATCTGGTTGCCCTCCAACCTGTCGAGGTTTCTTTGGATGGCAGCACAAACGTCTGGTATATTAACTATTATTTTCAGTTCTTTTTTTTCCATAAGCTTGCTGAGAGTGCATTCTGTCCATCATCCAGATCATTAATAAGGTTGTTAAATTATATTGGCCCTAGTACTGACCTTTGGAGTACACCACTACTGACTGGTGTCTTGACTTTTTGCCACTTCTAATCACAACTGTTTTATCTTGTCAGTTCATCGACCTATTCAGACCGCTTCACTCTTAATTTATCTAGTCTATACTTCAACTATTTGTCAATGTAAAGGCTATAGTAAACAGTGTTGTAAATCTCATTAAAGTCAAGACAAGCATTATTCAACAATCTTTCATCATCCACCAAACTAATAATGTCATTGCAGAAAGTTTCCAGGCAGGTCAGACATGATTTCTCCTCCATCAAACCATGCTTACTTCAGTCACCTTCTTGTACTTAATATTTTTGTAAATTTGCCCCGATGTCTTTCCAGGGTCAAGGTGAGGCTGACTGGTATGTATTTCACTGTCTCCTTCATCTTGTTCTTCTTGAAGATAGTGGCAACTTTCGTTTCTTCTGACCCACAGGAACCTCCTCTGATCTTTCCAAAATAACTAAGAATTACTTTGGCAAGGACATTAATCAGTTTTCCTTACCATTTATGAATTGTTGAGTGCTATGGACTTAAATACGTCCCTTAACTTCTCTGCTTCAGTTTACCTCTGATTTCAGGGGCCTGAGATTCCTGATGGCTGGTTCAACAAGAATGAGCATAAGAAAGCATTGAGTATCTCAATCTTTTTTGTGTCTTTTGTCATAAGAACCCACAAGAACCCACTTTGTCCCTAGTCTTCCTTTTGTTGTTCAGAAGTTTATAGAATCCTCTCTTCTTGTCCTTCACAATCCTGAGCGGATTCAATGTGAGCTGTGTTTTGATTTGCCTAACTTAATTCCCACATTCTTGGGTAATGTCTTCCACTTTATATATACTTCCTTTTTATATTTGATAGTAAAGAGCTCCTACCACTTTCGCTTTATATCCCAGGTGTGTGAAGATTCTTGCATTTGGAGGTGATCTTTGAAAAAAAAAAACAGTTTTCCTGAACATTCCTGAACCCCAATTCTCTTGATAACTCACTGCTTTTGAACTCTTCCAAGCATGTACCTGAACATGACAACGTCTGTTCTACTCAGACATACAGTCATGCTTTTTGCCTTATTCCATTCTTGCTGGATCCTGAACTCTACCGTCTTAGTGCAGCCAAGGGTTTTCCTGATCTTCACATCTCCCACAAGGTTTTCCCTTTCTGTGAGTAAAGCTCAGAAAGCCACCTGCCCTTGTCTAATTATCAGTTACCTGTGTTAAGAAGCTGATATCAATGGTCTCCAAATTTTCTGTGTTGCGTACATCCAAGTTATTAAAATACTCCACGAAGACAAGAACATGTGATTGTGAGACTTCTTTGTGTTGCTGAAGAAGGGCTCATAGACTTTTTCTCTCCCACATGAGGGAGCACATAGCAGAAAGCCACAATGTAAAGCATATTTATCTTCCCTCTAAGCTATAAGCTCTTGACTGGTTCATCCCAAAACAGAGCTCCATGTCTACAATTTTTTCATGTAAAAACCAGCTCTCCTCATCTTCTCAGGTTGTCTTTCAAAATCATCCTGTGCCCATCCATTGTAGCACTTTAGTTCTGGGAGTCTTTCTGCCACATCTATGTGACAGATAGCTTGCAAGTGCATTCAGACCCAAATTTCTCTTGTTCTCCATGCTGCATTCACTGTATTCCTGTCACTTCAGAGAGTCAGCCAGTCATACTGATTTCCACCCCCAAAACTGTAAGAGCTTTCCATATAATGCTGCTGGCTTGCCACGTCCTTAATAGAATGGATATGCTTGAGGTGGATTGCCTTTGCATAATTTGACTACTGTCAAACATTGAGGTTTTACTCTAATAATTTTCCCTCAAAGTATTTGGTCAGCTATCTGACAGACATTTGATAGATATTAATTAAATGTATGAAATAACATATTTGACAAGTGTTTGTTGTTGTTTGTCTCTCCAAGAAAAATCTGGCACAGAAACTGTCCAAAATACGAAATTGTTTTGCTGAATATTCATTTAAAGATTTTCTACAGAACATGTTACACAGCAGTTTTGTTAGCAATTAGTATGGACTTCAAGATGAAGAAGACAAAATACGGAAGAAACGTATTACCATAGGTTTTAGGTTTTTGGATCTAACCAAGAGTGAGTGTGTGCATTTCTGAAAGGAAAGTTTGAGCATAGAAAGCTTTAAAGTTAAAAGAAATCAACAAAACCATGCCTGTCTCCTTCTGACCTAGAAGCTGAACACAGCTATTTCCTACATTAGAGAGCCTAAAAAAGTAGCCAATTATGGGATCAATAATTAGTGTCAAAATGATGAAAGGTCATATCTATTAAATCAGTTGTATCATGGGTTGTCATTTCAAATGAGTAATAAAAAATTAAGGTTAGTTATCTTAGAAATACATATATTATACATATATATACATTTTTGTTGTTCAACATGCAGTTCTTAGAGCTCCCCATTCTATAACAAAAAACTTCCCAATTTACAGACTGAACAAAACTCAGCAAATTGGCTCCTTAGGTTCAGCTCTCCTCCAGTTGTCTCACCCAAGACACTATAAAGAACTGCCTTGTAGGCTTTAGCTGTGAACAGTATGCTCTGATCTACTCCTGCAACTTCACAATATTTGAACTTTCTGTTTCCCAGGGCACTGCAAAAACCTTTTGCTCCTGTTACTCTTGAAATAAAAAGCAGTGTTCTTTATGAATTTTTAACACAGCACACTTTTCCTGCCAGTGCTTTCAGGCAAGTCACGTCAGTATCTGGACACTTAGATTTGAAGCTCAAAGCCTGACTGCCTCTATTTGTAAACAAGTGTGAACAGCGTGAGCACAGTAGTGTCACTTCCCAGTAAATTCAGTGTTAAGAAATTACAAATGTATGTACTATAGAACTGTTTGACAAAGCTGTATTGAAATGCATTATTTATAGTAATCTTTTTCAAAACCTGACATTTTTTAAAGTTTTCAATTTTGTGCATCATAAAATTGTAATGTTGGTTTTGAAAATGGGAAAAGCATCAACAACAGAAAACCTAATGTGTTTAGCCTTTTTGCTTTCAGAGAACCTTCTGCAAAAAAACAAAGCTGGTTGCTTTTTTCTCACCTTAAGAATTGATTGCTCACTTTGGTCTAATTACTGCAAAAGAATTACAGCTAATCTTTCTCTACTGTGGTATTCCAAGCTTGCATTTTGTGTGTGTGTATTCAGGGGAAGTAGTATGTGTTGAGACTGGATTACAAAATCAGTTCTAAGCCTTTAACCCCCATCAGAACACTGAATAATTGAGAGGCCTATGGACACTGACATTTATGGCAAAGCAGGAAAATAGATGTCTATTGATGAGGCTGTTTCTCTGATCATAGTTCATGGCTTCATTCAGTGGTGGAGTTAACATTACCTGCTTGATGTCAGGAGCTGCAGTGATTGCTGCCAGATGGTCCCATGATGATGGTCTCAAGTCTCCTGTACCCATGATAGCTCTCTTCTGATATGATCAACATAATTCAATCACTGTCAATACTTATTTCTTCCTTGTTTCTCCATGCTAGTTACTCGCTGACTTTTCCCATCCATACTTATTTTACTTCTTTAGCAGAAGGGAAAATAAAAGTGAGCATTTTCCAACTTCAGTCTTAATAAACTTTAGGTTTTGCTTTGTCCTCTTCTTTCCCACAACAGAATTTATGAATATAGTTTGATCTGTAAGAACTGTAATGTGAATGTAGGGAAAGTTTATGTGCTTGAATGTATCATTGTGACCTAAATGGAATAGTCATTCTGTTGAGTTTTACTAACTCATTGAGTTATGTCTTCTATCTAAAGACTTTTTATCACACTTTTGAAAAACTAAGTGGCTGTTACAAATCTTATCTGAAGTAGACATCACCGATTTTATAAGTTCAACTTATATATGCTAAATATTCATTCATGACTTTTTAATGTTCAAAATATTTTATTTCCTATAGTCGGAAAATATTGCACTCTATAAAAGTAGCTTTACTGTTTTCCGCTCTTTCTTTAAGATGCTAAGATAAATGATTATTTCCTTTTTTTTTTCTCTTAATTCATTAAAAATTGCTGTGAAGAGCCTGTGGAAAATAATGGCAGTTCCAATGTTCATACCTCTGTCTTGTACTGTAACCTCCACTATAAGTGCACTTCTCCTAGCCACAGAGCCTGGCACTGCAGTAAAGTCAGATCAGACTTGAAGCATATGTATTGATGTGGGAAAAGAGAGGTTGTCTCTGTCTTTCTTCCAAAACTCTCACCACATCCACAGTGGTACACTTCATACCTTGATATCTTATTTTTGTATTGCTTTCATGGTTTCCAATGGTACTGTCCATCACTTTCTGACAACTTCTCCCATTTGATTTACACCGTAGACTGACAAATTTATTCTCCATTTCAAAGTAACATTTAAAAAATTACGTAGCATAGTAATGATCTTTTCAATGCCAACTTCTGAGAACTCCCACAAATTATAACTGTTAATTAATTGTCTCCATAGCATAGTAATCATTCTATCCAGAAGTCATGCTACTTTGGGTGACCTGAAACTATCTACTCATCTTTTCACTTCTTGTTTCATTGAACAGTGAGAAATTACTTCCTTCAGTAGATCCTCCTGCTAAAAAACAATCGATCTATCTATTTATTTTATGCCTTATCCACTGTTATTGAATTTTAAAAGCAATAATTGTACAACTGATAATTACATCAGAGTTGAAACAGAATGCATAAGCAGGAAACCAGTTGTCATAGTTCCCAGTGTTTTAAGATGCACTGATATGTACATAAGTATACAGCCTTCTTTTCACTCAGGATAATTTACAGGCTTATGTAGTTACCCTTCAGTACTGTTAGTTGAGCACTTGTCTCTGTCCCTGGTGGCCCAGTTCGGAGAGACACTGAAGTGGCAGGTAGCTCACCACTGTAAGATGCATGTTAATTTTACACTTCATAAGGTACATGTGTTTTACTGGTGTCTCCTTCAGCATAACACAGCTATATACAGAATCTTATATATACTGAAGATTGTACTTAGATGTAAATACGTCTTAGATGCAGATACCCCTTATAAAGAATATAAATCTGTAGCTATACCTGAAGATATAAAATGAAACACTTTATATCTGGCTTCTGACATATATATTATACCTGTAGTATCTAGTGTGTATATATAGCAAATAACTGCTTTGTTAGTATTAGTACTTTTATTTATACCGTAATGCATTACTAATATCTTAATTAATACCTATATATATACACATATATCCATACAGATTTATTCATATGCAGAGACCATATGTCTAAAACCAATGGATTAAGCATTAACACCTACAGCAGAATAGACAGACTTATCTCTAGTATGAATTTACACTGAAAAATCCGTTACTAGAAAAGGTTTTGAAAGGGATTTCCAAATGCAGAGTGAGGAGCTGACAAAGAACATATTTTCATTTGTGAAGGTGAAGAGGCACTGGCACAGGTTGTCCTGACACACTGAGGGGTCTCCCATCTTGGGGATCTTCAAAAACCATCTGGACTTGGTCAAGGGCAACCTGTTCTGGGTGACTCTGTTTGCGCAATGGGTTTGAACCAGATGACTTCCAGAGGTCCCTTCCAACCACAGCCATTCTGTTATCCTGTCACAGCTTTGAGGCCAGGCTGCAAATGATACAAATAAAATACAGCTGCAGAAAATGTTGAAAGGGAGTGTGTATGTCAAGCAACTGTATACCATTCAAAACTCCAACTGATACGAAAAACACATAGTGTATGCCCAACCAACACAATTCAAAATGAAAACTTTGCCCTTTTTACTGTTTTTACCTCATCACTCCTAAATAATTATTTTATTTTTAAATTAGGTCATTATAAACACAATACTGACTTATTTATTATTTTTTTAAAATATTTCTGCCATTTGATACATTAATTTTTCTTTTATTCTGTGCCTGATGATTGCTGAAATAAATGTGAAGAATCAATTGAAAAATTATTCAATGGTTTTGTCCATGCTTGATAGTGTCTCCTCAGATTAAATTTACCATTTCTTTTGCACATTCAGTTATCAATATATATAAGAAAGAATGCTAATACCTACTCTTTGAGGGATAAATCTTCTGTATTAAGTAGGTAAAGCTCCTGCCCTAGAGATAGTCATAGGTGGATGATTGGACTGGATAGTCTTTTTCAACCTTAATGATTCTGTGTGACTATAGTGTTCTTTAGTAGAAATTATGATTCAGATGAGTTTTTAGGTATGATGAAAGATCTACACAAACTTATGATTTTGCAGGATGCACGTATAATTTAATTGATTGAAGAAGCTAATATTTTTTGCAGGAGTTTCATATCTTCTGTTGGCAATCCATTGACTTTCAGAAGCACTTCAAATATGAAGTCTCAATTTTCTACATCTTTGGAGTGACTTGGCCAGATGCATCAGAGACTGCATATTCATTCATGAGCAGCCATTCAGAACAGTATAACTGACAATGCCTGAGGTGAAGCTACTGAGAAGCAGAGATAAACTTTAAGTTCAATGAGCATAATGGCTGAATTACAGTCTCCCTAAAAGTGGTCCCTTCAGGTCTAATTTCCAGATTATCAGTGAATTTGATAGCAGTGTAGCAACAGCTGCACTTTGTGCTTTGTCTTCTCTACGAATAAATGGACAGATCACAGCACAGCACAGCACATGTGAGATCTTGTTTGCAAAGGGCTGCATTAAGGATGTTGAAGTTAAAATAAATGTAAAATCCATTTCAAAATAGTCTGCCATCCTGCTGGTATAATGTACTGTTAACAGAGTGAAGAACTCAGTAATGAGAGAAACTAGTTACTCCACTTCTCAGACCTCTATCCCATGAGGATTAATTAAGGAATGTTATTTGAAGAGTTCTGAATGGTTAGCACACTGTTCCCATGTGTATTGTCCATTTTCTTGCGTTACAAGTAGATATGGCATGTAGATAATGCAGAAGTGTTTGCTGTCATATATTAATTAAGGCTTCAGTAAGTCTTTACTGCTTTCGCGTGTTGAGCCAGAAGACTGCCAGAATGTTTCCATACTTATTTCAGCAGAAATGGCAGTATCTGAACTGTAATGTATTCTGGACAAACTTGAGCACATAGTCTTATTTCTCATTCTGTAGATAGAGTTTGGAATAGAGTTTGGAACATTATTTTTACAGTAGAAAAGGATGAAACTCCAACTTGCAGCTCGCATAGATGTGAACCTTTCTTTTCCTGATCTGAAAACTGTGACTGAAATGTACTATTCAATGGTTGTCAGGACAAGGGCTAATGGCTTTAAACTAAAAGAGAACAGATTTAAATTAGATATTTGGAGGAAATTCTTTACTGTGAGATGGTGAGGTGCTGGAACATGTTGCCAAGAGAAGCTGTAGATGCCCCATCCCTGGAAGTATTTTAGGCCATTTTGGATGGGGTCCTGAGCAGCCTGATCTAGTGAAAACTTGTCCCTGCCCATTTGTGTAAGTTCATATCAAGTAATCAATTTTCTTGTGAGAAAATAGCATATAGAGATATATGTGTCCACAGGTGATTTTAGGAGTCAGCAGTACTACTCAGAAGGCTGAAATTTATCAGAGTAGTTAAAATATTAAATATTAAATAATTATTAAATATATTAAAATATAAATATAAATATAAAATATAAATACATTAAAATATTCTTTTCTGTATATTTTTTCCCCTTGAAGCATCTTGATTTACAGATTTTTAAAGATTTTTCTTTCATCTGAACATTACCTACTGAAATTGTTATGAAGTCTGCTTAGCAAAGATATAGAAGGTACAAAGAAATACATTTTTTCTTGGTACTGATCTCATTTCACTGATTTAGTCTTGTAAACAAACTTTTTAAATAGTTTTGAAAGTGTCAGAAGACACAAAAACTAACATGACTACAAACAATTTTGAGTCACAACATTTTAGTTAGAGAAACTGTCCTCATAGATGCATTGGCTAACAGTGCATAGAAATGCCTAATTTCCTGGCTGGATAAATATACAACCATGGTTATTTCATTACAGACTGGACTTTTTATTCTAGTCTGCTAGAGAATCAATGGTTTTTTCTTTGTTTTTTTTTTTTTTTGTTTTGTTTTTGTTTTTGTTTTGCTTTATTTCTTTTATTTTTTTTTTTTGCATGATGAAGTTGGAGAATGAATAAGTAGGCTCTTTTCACAAAATGGAGGAAAGACAAAATTTCAAAGTGACAGTGATGTAGGCTGTGTAGTCTCACTGTATTTGTCTTTCCTGTCTATTTCCACTATGCTATCAAGCCAGAGTTGTGTTGCACCATAAGAAAGGAACGCAATAATAGCTTTTGCTTGCAAAGTTAGAGATAAGAGTCAAACGTTGGACTCAGAATCCAGATGAAACAGAAAATCTACTGTCAGCAGTTTGTTGCTGTGCAACTCAGATTATACCTTCACGAGAAACTGCAGGACTTGAATTGAACTTCATTTTTAAGGCTGTTTTATCTTTTTTTCTACATCAAGTAAAGAAGAGGTTATCTATCATCTGTTTAAGAAAACATGAACAGAAAGCTCAAAACTCACTGCTGCTATTTGTGGTGTTCTCCTTGTTCATTATTGCTGTGATGGAGGTGTTCAAGAAACATGTAGATGTGGCACCGAGGGAAAAGCTTAGTGGGTGTGGTGCTGATGGGTTGATTGATGATTGGACTAGATGTTCTTAGAGGTCTTTTCCAAACTTAATGATTCTATGATCCTAAAAATTCAACTCAATATTTGCATACTAACAGAGAACACCTCTCCCGCATGAGTAGGAGGTATTTCAGATGTTGAAAGTTTTACAAATGAGGGAAGAGCAGAACTAAATCCAAGTAAATTCTTCTGATACACCTTCTGTGTTTATGAAAATATATCAGCAGTTCTTGATCATTCTGTGCAAATAATATTTATTATTATTTTTTTTAATACATCACAGAAGCATTTGAAACTTGTGAATACAATTTGATCAAGAGGTGTTTGTTTATATGCATATTTCAAATTGCAGTAGCACAGCAAGATTATTTTTATTAGATCATCTTTGACTGGAGAGATTGAAGATTATATTGTGAAATACTTGTTTCTGAAAAGAGTATAAATATTCACGTCACATGCCATTAATACCTGTGTGAGCAACATAGCTGTTCTATGCCTCAGCAACAACTTAAATCTGTAACTTTATTCTGGTTACCTCTAAAACACGTATGCTCTCTCTATTGTCTCTCTAACTCTCTAACTCATGTTAATCTACTTGAATGTTTATTTTAAGTAATGATGGAGATCAACAGCTACAATTTAAGGGTTTGTTCTTACATGGTGCTTAAATAGGTTTTCAGGCATTATATTCTATGGGATGTTTAATAATTTTCTCTGGCTAATATAAATATCTTCCCATATTTTTATATGGTTCAGTCTATCTAGACTTTATAAATGGAATATTTCTTTTCCCCCTTATGTTAAGTCAGCTGGCTGTTTTCTTCTTAGTTTTGAACGCAATAGTACTAACTCATAAAATTAATTCCCATTTTGTGGGATTGTCAGAAATGAGGATTGCTCTGACCCCTGGTTGAACTCATCAGCTGAAATGAAGTTGTTCAGTGAGCTGGAGAAGACAAAGCTGAGTTCCAAGAAATTAATCAACTCCATCAGCCTCTGCGATAGGCCTGAAAATGGCACACATCAGACTGACCCTGAGCAGCTCTGGATTCCCTCCGTAAATGAAAGTCATCATTCCTGGAAAGGAAGATACTAAATTATAGGCTTTTAAATTTAATTCTCAGTTTACTTGTGTTTTCGATTAGTGTGCCATGTTTCATAAAGATGGTAGTACCTTTAAGTTGTAAATGTCCTTCATATACCAGCTCAATTCCTGTTGTAATAAAAAGGTAAATTTGAAGTAAAAACTGTTAGCAAATGAAACGTGTCATTTTTCCTTTTTTTTTTTTTCTTCCTTTCTCAGTGACACCTTAAGCAACAATACCAAATTATTTTCTTCATACCAAAATCAATAACAGGCTTGGAAATAAAAAGTAGCCCTGCAGCCTGAGGCCACAGATTTTCATGACAGGCTACTAAAACTATCTTTCAGTAGCCTGAAGGTCTGCCAGCTAATCATTCACTTTCCTTTCACTATTTAGTTGTCGGATATCTCTCCGGGCTAGTAAAACTTAAAGGCTATGTGACAAATTGTCTGCTAAAGAAACATTGTCCATTTTCATCTTCATGGAAGTTCCATCTTTAGTGTTTAGGCTGAAAAGTTCACACTGTTTTGGAAGGAAGACAAAAATTAAAGCTGTAACAAATCTTAAATCCGGGTGAAATGAATGGCTTCTTATTTATGAAATGCAAGGCAATAAAACCATTGTTCTGTACCTTTTCAAATCAGTAGCAAAACTCTTCTTTTTAAAAATTTTTTTCCAAAAGGGCAAGATGGGTACATAAGAGAATACAAGTTTAAGATATCCCAGTTAAGCTCTTTAAGATGAGGTAACAGGTCAATTAAGGTTGAATGCCTTACCTAGGTGTGCCTGCTTTGTGCATATGCATATGCATGACAATATAACCTATAGGTAAGTAACTAGAAATTCCCAGCATCTTTTGCAAGTGACATGTCTTCTGTTACAGTCATGGTGGAAATAAGATGATGAATGCTCCCAACTCTCCACAAAATTCTCTTTCGTATATATTTGTATTTAATAAATTTGGCAAAATTGTATATATTTTGCAGTTTCATTTCTTTATGATTCAAATTATAATGGTTCCCAAGTAACAAATCAAGAAACTTCATAATAATGTCAGCAGTAATTTCCCATGAGTGTGCTTAATACAGTAGCTTGACTAGTATCTTAGTATTTCAGGCTAATCACAAGTTTCTAGCCCTGTAGTTGCATATTCTTTCAAGTGCATGGCTTGAGGCAAAATATGAACCTTTTCTTCTTAACTATTCTTTAAAAATCCTCATGTTTCTTGTTTTCCCCTTTACCTCTGTTCCCTCCAAACTGTATATTGGAAGGAATTTTTTGCAGATAAACCAAACTTAAGCTTCCAGATACATAAGTATCATAATCTGTGCTAAACCTTTACATCATCTTAAAGAGAGTACATCAATATAAGTCTTTAGATCACCTTAAGTACCTCAGACCTATTAATTTGTACTAATAGGTGCTTAACTATGCAAGTACACAGATGAGAGGTGTCTGAGTCAGGGCAAGTCAGTTAGCCCTAGTTTGAAGTCCCTAAAGTGCTTTGCTACAGTGGCTATTGCTAAGTTTTAGTGATTAACCTTTCATGGCCCTAGATATCCTGCTATAATGGATATTGTACATCTGCTTAGCTTAGTTAGAAAACAACAAGACTTTTCACTCCTAATTATTGCCTATTAACTTCTATATTGAAGAAGCAAGTTTTAAGGTGTTTCAATTCCTCATTACTCTTCTGGAAAAATAGCTCGAGGAGTCAATACTTCTTAACATTTTTCAAAACAGTGCATAAGGAAGTACACAAATGTATGTATGTGTACAATATATGTGTACTATAAGGAGAAACACACACATAGGGAAAGGGTGAATTTGTATTCTTTTCTACTATTCTTTTAACTCAAACAGGCATAAATTGTGAATTCCAAATCCATGTTCCCTTCTATTTCCACTATTTTC
Source organism: Lagopus muta (assembly GCF_023343835.1). Classification (NCBI taxonomy): domain Eukaryota; kingdom Metazoa; phylum Chordata; class Aves; order Galliformes; family Phasianidae; genus Lagopus; species Lagopus muta. Next base: position 61,724,779 of record NC_064435.1, on the reverse strand, counting down.
TCCTTAAAAAGTAATCTTGCTGCTGGTGAAAATTTCTGATTAAAGATGTGAAGATGGGAACATAGTAAAACATGGTAAAGAAAATTATTGTGTTTTGATCTAAAAGTGTTTCTGATGTTAAAGTTTGTCTGTCAGTATATAAACATACCGCTGAGATAGCTAGAAAAGTTAGCTGCCTGTCCTGCTCCTGTGCTGGAGCTTTTTCCATGCAAATTGCCAGAGATTTCAGCTTACATTAATACCCTCTCATATTTTCATGTTAACTCTTATAAACCTACCCAGAAATAAACTCCAAATGGAGATGCAAGTAGTCAAATATTTCACATGAACTATGGTTTGATCACAATTGTCTCTGCATTGCTTATTTTCATTTACAGTTTCACAGTGAGTCCACAATAGGAACACTCTAAAAAGCTTCTTCGTTTATTTCCCCGAAATATATTCTTCATCACCATAGAAATCAAGTTATGTTAAGCACATCTATGTGGATGTTCAACCTTAGTCTCTCCCTTGCTCTGATAAATTACATTTGTATGTTGAGCTCATCTCTCCCTCTGAAAGCATCATTTGTTTTCTTCCTTCAGTAGTATGCCTCAGTACAGATATCCACAATGACACACGCTGGTAGAAACAAGGTGAGAACAGTGGTGCAGACCTCTTCTGCTGTATGTCAGTTGTATCATTATTGGCACTTGATCTAGTGGTATGCATTTGTTTAATGAAGCATGGTTTCTTTAATCTTCTAAACTGTCCCTCCCTGAGAAGTATCAGCTCTCTCCTAGAAATTGAGTCATGACACAGTAACACGTTAGTTATTATTGTAATGAAACTGACCCCCCAGCACCCCCATCATAGCAAAGAGTAATTTGATAACCTTCTGTAACAAACTGTACATATTATTCTTCAAATGAAACATTAGCATATTAACAGAATATACAAAATATTCTAATTCAGGACTTTTAAATTTGCTTTGTTTCAGAATTCACTAGAGAAATGAGGTCTCAAAACCTAATATTGATGTTAACTATTTTCTTAGTAAAGTCTGAATGTACAGTAGTAGTAGCAGCAGTTTTCCTAGCTTAATACTACCTTGTAGATTCCAGTCTGAACAAATGGTTGATTTGTATTAACTAGTCTGAAACATTACATATATAACTAGAAGCTGGGACCTCTAACTACAATCTATTGATAGCATGACACTAAGGAAATACAAAGGAACAGAATTGTATAGTTAACATTTAATACAAAGGTTGCTTTATTGCTATGTTAACATCAGGGTTTTGTTGCAAACATCAAAATCAATAAGGAATTAAAGTGGAATACAATAAAGACATGTTTGAAGCAAAACATTATTATATTTGGGAAATTCTGTTCCTTCTCTTTCTTGGAATGTTGCTAACCAGAATGACAGTACTGTAAAAAAAAAATGAATAACTAATTTTTTTCTTTGTTTTTGATTACAAAACAGCTGTTCATCCTCCCTGAAAAAGGAAGTCAGCTAAATTTTATTTAATATGTTGCCTGTATACTGTGGAAAGTCACAGGTATTCTATCTTGACTATTAACATAAATCATATTGTGAGAGAACAATAAACTCTCTGGAATTACTTGTGTTATAGGAAATATAGGCTTGAATGTGAAGTAAATCTTCAGATGTTTTTCTATTTTTCCCTTTAATGAGAGTATCATGGAAAGAAAGCTTACAAAATATAAAAATCTAAATAAATGGTTGATCACTGTGACCAGATTTTTAGTTGGATGCATTTTACAATCAAGTTTTTAAACAAAAGGCATTGTGGTACCTGAACAGTACTGTCTGTGGTTGTGATGAAAGCTCAGTGTAACGAAAACTTCAAAGACAAAGAAAGTGAATTCCTTTGATTTGAACATTAGTATTTGAACCTTTGTCTAAACAGCAGTTTAGACTTATATTGTTAAACACGTGTGCTGCACTGACCTTCCACAGGATTGCTTGCAGTCGAATATTTCAATATACCATACCTGCAACTGTATTGACTAGAGTATTTTACCTGTCAGGATTAAGTTAATGTTGTTATCTTTGGCTGTAATGGGTTTTGAGCCTGCTGTTGCCTGCCTGCAAATGCAACTGTAAATTACTTTCCAGTAAGACATGATTATTTGCTAAGTCTCTTGATAGGTTTTTTAGTCAGATTTAGTATAAAATATAAGGTGGGAAACTTTTTGTGTGCTGACTGTGTTGCGCTCAATGTTTCCAGAATCATACCTGTGATATACATCACAAATTTCACTGATTTCCTAGAAATTACAGCACTCCTCTGAAGACCAAAAAAGGTAGGAAAAAAGTAAAGAAGAAAACAGTGACTATGTGATTTCAATAGTTTCATTTTATTTTGAAAACAACCAGGAATTTCTGAGTCTCACCTAAAAAATATTTCTATCTTCGTAACTGAATCCAGTTGTACAAATAATTGCCATGTTCTCTTCAAGAATTTACAGCAAAACCTACCAGAGATCTTGTGTTTCCCCATGTTTCCTCTTTCAAATCATACTGGGGGATGCAGAAAACAAGCTGGTACATTGAAGCTTACACCTTGGCTGTCATGTGACTGAAGCACCAGATGTGTCTCCTACCTAACCAGGAAGAATGAATTAGTAAACAAATTCTTATAATTTGCATCTCACTGTGTAATACTCTTTTTAATTAATTTTTTTTTTTTTTTTTTTTACAGATTCAGTCCTTTCTTGTTTATGTTTGTCCAGGACATTTCTATAAAAATTACTTTGTTAGGAACATATTAACTTGCAGTTTACCTATCTTTCCATAGTTGCCCTTTGTCTACCACACTGAACTTCTTTCTTCCAACCTAAGTGACTGTTGAAATCTGTCTGGACCTTATTTATTGTTTCTCCTTCCCTGTCAAATAATTAAACTCCAGCACTATCTTACTTGTGTTTACACACTTTCTCAACTTCTATTAAACTTTCAAGCAAATGCTTGTGTTATATCTCTGACTCTGTTTCTTACTTTTGAGAGAAACTTCATGTAAATTGATTATTTTCTTCCAGGTAGCCTTTCAAAAGGGCTTGTAACAGAATGGCACCAACAAATCTCTCCTTTGATAAATACAGATCAGCAGAGAAATGCTGAAATTAATGGGAAATCAGCTAAAATTTGTACTGTAATGCCCATGGCATCCTAGATAGCAAATTTGTCCTCACCAACACATCCTTGAGTTTTAGGGTCATCTATTGAAGCCATGATACTCACAAGTAGATATGTAAGGAAAGGCACCTTGATATATTCCTGTTATGTTCAAATACTGAAGGGCCTGATCAAGAATACCATAGAACAGACTTCATATTTAACATAAGTTGCAGTTGCTATTTTCCATCTGGATATTTACAGAAAGGTCAAACAGATTTCTGTCTCTTAAGGTTTTCCTGCTGTAATTTGATCACAAAGCATAGCCTGCACATCTGAGAAGATCTCCGTTGTCTGTGCTTGGGGTAAGAGAGAACAGTGTAGTTATACATAGGATAGTATTGCCTAAATATTCCTTTGATGTTGACCAGGAACACAAAGATTAGCAGTGTGATTATTTTTATCACATTTTTAAGGGAAGTAAACAAACACAAGCAAAGAAAAAAAAAAAAACAACCCTGACATAAATACTACAAATGAATGGAATTTTCTTAAAACTTGTTAAAGGATTCTGAGGACAGATTTCACAAGTATTCAGAGTACATGCAAAGCATTGCACATTACTGAAAAAAAAAAAAAAGAAGTCAGTAGTTTGGGAAAAAAAGAGTATAAAAACCTTCTTGTGATTTTGAGCTTTCTGTTCAGCTGTCTGTACATCTTCCAACAAGATTTGATTGAACTGTAATACAGCTAGGAACTTAATAACTACAGCTCTTCCTCCCTACCTGTAGAGCCAGCTCTTAGTCTCCATCTACTGCTGAACTTGTTTCATTGTTAGTCACACCATTGTTAAAGTGCATGCTAAAAATTGTAGATTATTTCTGTTCACTGCACAGTACATTGTTTTACCATGGATAATGTTTTATTTATAAGGAAAATAAATTGTCAGAGTTAAAAAACACAGTGCATTTTGTTCTAGGGAACACATTGCTTTTATCACACAAATAATTTATTGGTTCTGCTCCCAGACGAGTTCTGTGCTGACCTTTCCAGGTGTACTGAATATTGCAGCATAATTTGTCTTGTTGGGAAAATGTGTTTATTTTAGCCATTAATATAGGTTGTCATAACCTTTGTGTTGAGGAACAAGTTTGTTGTTTTAATTCTAAGATCCACTGTTATAGAGGGATGTACTAAAACCAAAACTTTGCATCTTAATGCCTTTGAATTCTGAGTACAAGAGAAAGATTCTAATTTGAATCTATCACATAATCTCTGGTAATGAATTGGAGTGAAAACCAGAAGAGTCATGTTTCTCTGTTGTAGTGCAGGCACAACACCATTCCAGTTCAAAAACAGTCTCTGTGAATTGTCAACTCGAAGTGGCAAACACTCCTTCAGAATAACTCACTGAATTTTAGCAATACCCAACATAAGCTTGGATGTCTTGTCAGAACAACTTCCTGGTGTTGCTTCATAATGCTACCATATTATACGACTAGTTCAGCCATCATAGCCTATCTCTAGCTGACTATTTGCTTTCAAATTCCTATAAATCAAACTGTTTATCTTTTTAAAATAGAATGTGTTCAACAATGGAATGTTAAGCAACAAAATAATACTGGAAGTACATCTCATGAAGTAAAACACACTAATTAATATGTTGCTGATAATATTTTTTGGTCTTAAACGCTCAGGGAAATGGTCTTGTTAAAAGAAAGAAAACCAAAACCAACTAACCAACAAAAAAAGCCATAAAAAAACACCGTAAGATGAAGAAATGTCAAAACTACCTGTCTTGTAGTCTGAGTTTATAATGAACAACAAAGTTTGTAAATTGAAGTTGCAGTAAAGGCATCCAAGAACTAAAATCAAACATTTGTTTTGAGTAATGAAACACAAACTAACTATAATGCATATTGAGTTCTATGTAGATGTAAGCTTTGAATCACCACCTTTGTATTTCTTTAAACATGCCTAATAACTCGAAGCAAGCAATTCAAATTTTCTCTTCTGGTTCACTACAGAAACTACAGTAAGGTGTTATGCAAGCTTGTGGCTTACTTTTCTGGAAAAAATGAATCTCAGAAAATGAAGTGGAAGCTGGGGACTTTTTTATTAAACATCACTTAGTAATTAGTTTTTAATTTTCATGTATTTCAAGTCTTCAATTTAAAGCTCTTTGACCAGAATCTTAAAGTGTGGTCTTGCACTCAACATTCACACAATGTCACTGTAACTACTATTTATTTGTTGTTTTTTTTTTTTTTGAGAGGAGGAAAAATATTCTGAAAGCAGAAGAATGCTCAGAGATGGAAGATGAGTGATGACTTGCAAATATTTCCCACTTCAACAGCTGCTCGAGAAGTTTAACATCCTGTTAAATCACCTGTGTTTGGATGATTCCAATATACCTCCTGTTTAGACAACTGCCTGTACACATTTACACTTTGGTAAAAAAAAAACTAAGACTAAAACTGTCTCTGCAACTCCTGTATGTAATGTAATGAATTGAGATTTCTGGCATTCAGTGACTGAAATTTGAACATTAATACTTACATCTATATGTATTCATGTCCAATTTTGTGAACTAACAGCGAAAGAAATAATTTCATTAAAAGTATATATAATTATGATTTCTTAAATTGAAATGCAGGTACAAAGTGAGGCATTTCCAAAAATAACCCACAACAAAACTGCAAAAAATACAAAACCCAGCAACAAACCAACACCAAATCCAACAAAAAAAACAAGACAAAAGACATGAACATGTTATAAGAAAGATCCTAGTGCCAGTCTTTCTCCTATTCTCTCTCTGGCCCATTTATTTAATATTTATTATTTAACAGTAATATTTAATTATTTATATGAAGTGGAATAGCATCAACAAGAGAAGCTGAAAAAAAAAAGAATGACTTTGTAGAGCAGTGGTTGTTCTACTTGCAGATGTGCAAGGTAGAAGATGGAAGCGTGTATTCGTATTCCAAAACAGGAAAATTAATAATTGTGTTTCTTTCAGGAGTTCAAGCTGTTCCATAGCCCAAACTCACTAGAATTTTGTTCCTTTCTCAGTTCTCATCTGGAGATTATTCAATTCACTGGTGCAATCCACTGGTGCAATTTATTTTAATAAAAATATTTTGTTAGTATGGATAATGATTCCCTTTGGCCTGAAACATCAGCTTAGGTGCATCATTAGGCAGCTTTAGGCATTTCAACAAGATGATACAGAGTGCCTACATTTGATGTCTACTTTCTCTATTGAATCAATGGAGAATTTTATCTCATTCCAAATAGCAATAGGGAAAGCCTACAAACTGTTATTTTTTTTGTTTTGTTTTGTTTTGTTTTGTTTTGTTTTGTTTCTTTTTCCCAGCAGCTTTTCTTCTTTATGCTAAATATCTCAACTACTTTGCTATTCATTGATCAACGTATTTTCATACCATTCTACCACTTTTGGATCATCTATGTAATAAAATTGCACATCCATTCATGAGAAAAACGACATAAGAAACAGCAACAGGCAGAGACATCTCATAACAAAACAGAAAAAAATATGGACTTTCTCAGATTTACAATTGATTTTCTAGACCCCAAATTAAGGTATAAGAATTCAACATTTCTAGGTAGAAAGATGAAATCTAGAACATGCTAGTAACAAGGGTTAAATTCCATGACTAAGAAATCACTCGGTCTTGCTGATGCAACTGCATTATTAGTAATAAATCTCCAGGCGTCGTCATCTAAATCTGCTTCCAGCTACATCTCCTGTGATTACAGCTCCCTTACTTCTCACAGGCTTGGCCAGCACAAGTCTGATCAGGACAATGGCAAGAACATTTCAAGAGAAGTTCAGGATACATAAAGACACCTCTCTGTAAACAATACTGAAGCCATGTCAGCTGGAGTGACAGAAAAGCACAGCCTGCTCCTGAAGAGGGTAGTTTTTCAGGCCACATACTAAGATGTTTTTTAATTTAACTTCAGTACATATATATATACCTGTAGCACAAGGAGCATTCCTTTGTGCTAGGCTAGTAAAGCTCTGGATGGATTGCAAACTGAGCTAAAGACTGGCACTAACAGATGAATATAGAAAAACTTACTAGTAAAGGGAATGATAGAACAGTAAAAGCAATTGCATCAGAATTTAGAACTTCAGTTATTTAACAATCTATTACTTTTCCCTCTTGTCTCTGTCTTCCTATGAGGGATTGTACCAAGTATATTCAAATAGATTCTTTTGTGTAACGTCTAAATCTTTTTGGCATTTCATCAGAATGAAAAACATTACATAACCACAATATTATTAAGACAAATTTCCTAGCTTACCATGTACACTATTCCTATTACAGCATCTGGAAAGAGGAGATCTGTCAGGTAGTTTAGCAAGTGTAAATTATAGATGACGAGGATAATTGATACTACTGGGTTGTCTTTTCTGTGTTGTAAACTGGGAGTTTTTGGGGCTACACAAATTTTTATATATCCTCTGGCTAAATCGAAAATTCAAATGTAAAATGCTGAACTAGAAACAGTATGTGGATTTGAGGGAATTCCTAAAAGAGAGAAAATCACAGAATCATTATCTTATATTGTTCTTCAGGTGCATGGAAACCTATGCCTCTTTGATATACAGCATTTTTTCTGTAAGTAAGGTCCTCTAAGCATTGTACCTAATAATGAAGGAATATATTTATATATTTTATATAAATTTATATATATAAATTTATATATACAAATTTATATGTATAAAATGCAGCAATGTTTCAAGGACCATTTCTGAGGGAAGCAGAAAGCAAGTAATGAAACAAAATTTAAGAAGAGTACTCTAAATCTTCACTGCAAGATTTTTCATAGGGCACTTATAGCATGATGGTGTCATGCGTAGGAAACCTACTCTTTTATCTGTAATTGTTCCATAGATTTGTTTCAGAGAATATCCTTTCATATTTTAATACTTGATCATATTATGCATGTACTCATGAAAAAATTTGGGCCTCCAGCCCAAATGGGGAGAGAAGCTTGCAACCCCAATCCAGTTGTCCAGCCTCTACAAAAGAGTAAGAATAAAATGAGACAACTATGCTAAGTGTTTTTGGCTGGGTTTTAAGGATTGTTTTTTCTCAGGTATCTAACTTCTATTTGCAGAGTAGGAAGCTTAGGTACTGCTCTGGTTTTAAGATTCTTATCTCAGAGATTCATTTGTAAATCCTTAAGTCTTTTATGCCCTACTGCCACTTGTAGTTCAGAAGTCTAAACATTACTCTGGCCTGAGAAATCTAAGGAAATTTCACATTTCTTGTTTATATATATTTTATACTATAATTTCTTACATGTTGGAAGAGAATACAGAAAGAAAATTTCCTTTCTATCTCATGCAGTAGGACATCAGTTGAAGTGCTGACAGTTTCCTGAAAAGAAATGATGACATTTGCAAGTATGGCAAAGAATGCAGATGATCTTGGAGATCAGATCTAGATCTTGATGATCTTGGAGATCAGAACTAGATCTTGGAAATGTACAGTATTTTTAATACTTGCAAAAATTTTTCTTAGTTGACTTTCAAAAAATGGTGCATTTTTAAGACTCTTCGCACATTCTTCCAATCATTTGAGCTAGAAAAAAATTAGTGCTTATTTGAAGTGCTTTGTTGGTCATACATGAAGCACTGATAGTGGTTTTTTTTTTTTTTTTTTTTTGACAAATAAGTCCATTGCATATAAATAAAATCGCAAAATTCAAAGGGCATGCCCTGTTCTTCCTTCTCTGGGGAGAAATCTGTTCAGGCTTTGATCTTAGCCTTGTTGCCCTATTACTTGACATAACATTGGTATTTTGCATTGCATTTCTAAGGATTTACAGACAGGCATAAATAATGATTTTTGAAGAGTTTTTGTCAGTTTTGATATACATAGTATCATTAAAAAATCTAATCCAATTAGCTGATCCAGAGATTGCTTCTCTGATAAGCAGAGCTGTTTCTCTGAATATTTAAACCAAACAGAAATTATCCTTGTGACTGTCTTGAAGTTGTTCTCATCCTATCCTGATCTTAACTGGATTTGAAGAAAGTCCATTGATAAAATAGCAAAATAATCTGTGACTACAGATACGGTTTTACACTGTAAAAGATGACAATGCAATAAAAATGAGCCAGCATTAAAAACAGTCAACATTTTTTAACCTGCATGAACAAGATATTCCCCACAGAAAAAAAAAACCAAAACATTTCACAGCTGTTTGGGCAAATGATAATCTTTAATCTGTTTGGAAGAAGAGTTAGGTCTTAGGGATGCTATATTGCTTTCAGAACTTCATATAATAAAAGAGGAGCTACTACAAATGTCTTTGAGACACCTTGAGTTATCTAGAGGTAGATTTTTAGGAAAGCTCAACACTGGACTAATTTTCCTCTCAATAACTAAATTTAGAGTTACCACAGTTCAAATGGAGCAAGTGAGTTAAGAAATACCACTTTTTTGCATGTTTTGGTTTTGTTTAATATGACAAAAGCAACCAACATTTCGATGTTGTCTGGAATTCAAGAAATTTCAGGTATGGTGATATAATTTAAGTAAAACAAATTGCTTACAAAGGAGGGTGCTGAGAATGGAAACCAGTTTCATGATATTTATCAAAACTCACAAAGAGTAGATTCTGAAAGGTGCTCTTGTACAATTTGACATAGCGTGGAAGTACAAAAATCCAGTCTCTCTGTGGCAAAGACACGAAGCATAGCTGCAAGGGATGTGCTTGAAAGAAATCACCACAGTGTTACATTTAGAAAGACACTAAGATTTTAGACGGGTCCACAAAAATAAAAAGGAGTTGGAACACTGCTGCTATGAAAAAAGAACGAAAGAGTTGACATTGTTCATCCTGTTCATTTGGGCTTGTCTGGAGAAGAGAGGCCTCTAGAGAGACCTTACTGAAGCCTTTCAGCAGCAGGACTCTTGTAAGAAAGATGGAGAAAGACTTTTTTAACAAGGCCTGTAATTACAGGATAATAAAGGGAAACTGTTTTAAACTGAAAAATTATAGATTTAGGTTGGATATAAGGAAGAAATTTTTCATGATGAGGATGGTGAGACACTGGAATAGTTTGCACAGAGAAGTTGGGGGTGCTTTATTATTCAGACTGTTCTAAGTCAGATAAAGTGGTCCAACCTGATGCAACCTGATCTAGTGAAAGATGGCTATGCCTGTAACAGGGGATCTAGATCCCTTGATCCTTAAGGGTCCCTTACAACCCAAATCATTCTGTGTTTCTATGATTCTTTGTAAGGAAAAGCAAACATATTGGGTCACTATTTTCCTCAACACCTTTTCATGATTCTCTAGAACATGTAGTTGATGCCTCTGAGATGTAAAAGTGAATATAACTGACTTCTTGTTATCTTTGTTAAGCAAAACACTGTCTGATTTTTCCTCTGTCCAAATTGCCTTTACTGAATGTGAGTAATTTCATGTCAGAGCTCTTTTGGAGTTCTCCTGAGCCAGGCTCTGTAATATCAGAAATACAGTTACCTGGAAAATTGTCTGAAGAGTTTTTTACTCATTAAATTTGGTGAATAAGCAAAATCTGTGCTTTTACAATAGAGCTCGCAGAGCTCTATTGTAATGAATTTCATATCCTATATTTTTGATAAGTATTCTGAAATTTTTAATGATTTTATTTCAAACTTCTGAAGACCAGAAATCTGCTTTTCAGATTCAGGAGCAACTGGGAAAATGATATCTTTACTGGTTCAGACACTGCCAAATCCATCTTTGTCTTTGGGGACAGTTTGAAAGTGATAAAAAAAAAAAAAACAAACCCTCACAGAAACAGTTGTTGTTCATCTACATGGATCTTATTGCTAGCTATATGTATAAAATGTTAATTTGTAACATGTGTATTAACAATTTATAATCACCCCTTAGGCCCATCACTACGTACAAAGAATGAAAGTACGTTGGGAATTTGTTGCAGAAACATATCACTATCAATTTCTTAAAAGACTTCCCTCATTTGGACATTATACATTAATAGATGTTAAAAATGCCATCACAATGATGTCCTAAGCAAAGTTCTACCCCAAATCTCAACATGTTATTCTGCACAAATCTAGAGTACCTGAATCTAGGAACAAGGTCAGAAATCACAATGAATACTATGTACCAGTCATACATTCTTTCACTGCAACACTACTACTGAGCTGTGTGATTCTAGTCCAAATCAGTATTAGTGTCTCTGAATTCAATTCTGGGCTGTGATGCTTGCTATGATTTTAAGTTTGGTCTTTATTATCTATCACGTAATAAATAGTGTTTATTTTCAGAGAAGGAAGAACCTGTGAGTGACATGAACACTGACTTTAATATCAAGCTCTTGTAGAAGGCAAATACAGAACCTGAGAAGGCTTGTGAACAATTTATGCGCTTATTAAGTCTAATTTGAGAATATTTGCCATATCAGACATATAAATCTCTTTCTACACTGTGCTTTTTGTGCTGATGAAAATTAAAGCAGCAGGTTATTTTGTTTGCTTGTTTGTTTTTTCCAGTTAGTAAAAGAAACTGTCTCCCTGCATATAATGTAAATGTAATGTAAATACCGATTGTCTGCTGCTTTTTACCAACACGGAATTGTTGTCTTTTAATCACTCTATTTGATATTTGATATGTGGCAGTAAAATATTTATATTGCGAATTGTACAGTAAACCTTCAGTTTAGGAGCAAATTAATAGTCTGGAACCGTGAGAATCTGACTATATCTGAATATTGATGATCTCAATTTCTGAGTCTCTCTGGGATTGGGGGTGCGAGGTGTTGATCATTGCTTCTCACTGATAAGCAAAATATTTCCAGAGCGTGAAGAATTCTGTGGTGTGTGAGAAGGATAAACCATAATCTGCATCAACACACTAACTTCTCCTCTGCCATTTGCATTGAAAATCAGGTAGAAGTTATGCTAAGCTCTCTATTATAGCCTCATGTATGTGAAAGGTCTTCCCCTTCATTTGAATAAGGCCTCTTATGCATGTGAAAAAAGCACATTTAAAAGGAACGTTCCTTTAATTAGGGTGGCATTTAGAAGCAGAATCCTTAAATGTTCACTTTTTGTGATGCTAAACTGTGGAGTGTTTTCAAAGAGTTGTAGCAGCCATTTTCATTAACCATTTTTATTTTTATTTATTTTTAAAACGAAATGACATGCTCTACAATGTGAAGTGAAGGAGTAGATTAATATGACTAGTTAGATTAAGGAAAATTTAAATCAGAGTGTTTGATGAAATGTTGGAAAATGTTTAAATATAGGATTAGACTTACAGTATAGAAAGCAGTCAAGAAGATCAAAAGAACTCTGTTCAGAAAGTCCTATTAAAAGGAGAGGAAAAAAATCTATTGAGTGAATTCTCATAGCTAAATGATTAAAGTGTTTATAATATATTACATTCGAGCTGACTTTAAAATAAAAATAAACATTCCAGAGCGTGCACAAAGTAGTGACCATATTCATTTCTTTATAAAGATGAGGCATGCATTTTATAAAGACTAGGCAAGTCATTATAAAGACTAGGCATGCATGAAACTGTCATAAAACATATATATAAAACTACAGAATTTAACTTAAAAGGAGTTCCCTGGAGAATAATTTTAAATCTGGCATGCAGCTTTATAAAGACAGAAGTTAAGTGATTGGCATCTGTATGAATATGGATTTCTTTAAATCCATATTTGATTTTCTACCCCTTAAAATATCAAATGAAACCTAATAACTACATCTTAAGGAAACCTTTGGGAGAACATGTTTAATCCTCTAGGGATTCAATAGAAATGTCTTTAACTTCAGTATCATACAACTATCCAAGATCACAGGAATGACTTCCATTGTTGTCAGTGTCTTTAGTATCTCAACAATCAATTTTTTTTTTTTTTAATTAATGTTATACTGGGTTCTTGAATCATGGTTAACGTTCAGTGTTGACAGGAAACTGCTTGTTTCTTTTATCCCCTGCTGGAAAAATTTAAAAGAAGCATGTGGTGAATAGTTTGAATTACACTACATTGTTCACATTAAATGAAATATTCTTCGAAATTTTAGCAATCTGTGACTCTATTAAGATTTCTTTACATAGAATAAGTGAGTACTAGGCACATAAATAATGCACAGCTGTATGTGCAGTGTATTGTAATCGCCTATAAAATATAGAGCTACTTTTTTTGGTACTCCTTTTGTTAAAAAAAAAAAAAAAAAAAAAAAAAAAAAGAGTTCCATGTAGTTTATTACCCCTCAGTGCTCGACTGCAGTAAGTAATTCTTTCTGAACTGATTCCCTAGTCCCTATTTGTTCAAATAAATATCATTACAGCAGTGATGAATTTCAATAAAAATGCATATAAATATGTATTTCAAAGTCTTATTTTTATTTGGACATGATAGTTCACTCATAGATGTAGTCTTCTTACATTTGTTCCTCTATTTCCTCTATTTCCAGGTGTTTTTGCTTCAATTTGAAAAGTGGTAATTTCCTTGCAGTCTCCTTTTCCTATCAGTCCTTTTCAATAACATTTACAACCATTCTTTCTAGATGCCACCTATGGAAAAACACAGTAAAACTGCTGGTATTTTGAATGCTGGTATGAGGAATGGACATTTCAAGTACCTCCTCCATAAACTTTTCATATTAGAATTAGAAATAACTCTACTCACAGGTCAAACAGATGATAATTAGTTCAATTATCATTTATAATTAGTTCAATTATCAACAATAATTTGTCAATAGTAAATGAGATACATTAATCCCTTTCTTCAATTAAAGAAATATGGGATAGAATAATTTCCCAAATACCAAAATATTTGAAAATGTTTTTGATGTTTTGATATTTGGTTCCAAATTTTCATCTTTATCTGATGAATTTCAAGCAGGATTGCTAGATTACTTTATTGTTTTCTCTTGCTATAGCATCACAAAAGCACAATTAGTTTATTAGTTTATTAGTGCAGATTGATGGTTACTCAAGAGTTGCACTCAGACTCTGGGCTGTCCCATAATGAGAGCTAGATCTTTGTGTTTCAGCAAATTTTCTGTTTAGTTCTACAGATAGGAGTGAATATTGAGAATATCTGTATGTAGAGCTACAACTCTAAGAGTTAATTCTGGACAAAATATATGATTCCAATTATCCATTCCTAAGATGAATGGTACTAATAAAGTGCACAGGACTACTACAATGTTCAGGAGAAGGGAGAGATTGTAAAGAGTTAAAGGAATACACATACTTTTCTTAGCAATATAGGGGGTGAGAGGTTGTAAAATGAACTGCTGCTCCCTGTGGGCACACCAGGAAATGAATGAGAGTGAAGAAGATATAAACTATAAGAAAGATGATGAATTACATAAGTTTAAATATAATTCTGGTCAAAGAACTGCAGGACCACAAAATCCTGGACATGAGAAAGATTGGGAACTACGAGGAAGTATACAGAATTACATGTGAAAGAGAACTGAGTTTATTGACCTGGAAGTTCCTCTCATATCCTCTGATAAGTGGCATTATTTTCCAATGGAAACTAGCACCTGCTGCAGCTGTTATGCTAGGTCAATTTACACAGTTAGTTACTCCGTATAATGTTCTGGCCCTGACCACAATGGTTGAATTTTCTGATCATGCACGTAAACTTTACATCATAGGCCACAGGCAAGTACCTGTTGTCCGTATATGTGACATGTACTATGAGAGCTCATTTTTACACTGTAAAAAAGCATATGCAAAGAACTGCACAATAGATTACTTCCATGTGGATACTTACATTCTGCAAGGTCTACTTTCGTCTCACATTGTGTTAACAATGCTGACATGGCAAATTGCTACCATACAGTATGAATACAGTAAGTTCACACTAGTTGTACACTGCAAGAAGTTTTCACATAAGTTTGTTCTAAAGATATGAGAGATCTAGCCATAGGCTGTGAAGGTAAAGGCATTTTACTTCTAGGAAAGTCCCCCTACCGCAAATAAAAGGACTCCATCTAGGAAATCATACTGGGATAACTTGCTTGTAAGACCTGACTTCTTAACCATTGCCTCTGCTTTATTGAGAATTCTTAGTTATAAAACTTCAATCCTGGTGTTCAACAAGTAAAGCTTAAAAATTTATAACCTGATTCACTTTTCTATTAGATCATTATGAGACAAGGGTCACAACACAGCAGAGCCCTTCTAATTCAAACTATAGATATGGTATGCAGGTAACAAGTTTTCAGAAAGAATTAGATAAAAACTTAAGCTGAATCTTAAAACTATGAAGGGGATTCATAAAAGTTGATCAAAAGCTTTTACACTGTCCCATTGTACAAGGCACAGGGTCATTCTACAAAGTTATTGGTTGACATGTGTAGAATGAGTGAAAGATTGAATTTAGCTCAGCTCTTAGTAATTTCAAGAGTATTATTCTGAGCGACACTTCTGAATTGTAATAATAAGGCACAGAAAACTCTTTCCTATCCACCACTTTTAGCCCAGCAAGTAAGAAAGAAATTCTTCAAAGGAAACATTGGTTCTCAGGAGGTGTATATGTTAGCAGAGTTCATGTACAAATCCTGAACTCTATCTCCCTATAAAGTAAACAATAACATGTTAATTTTAAACAAAACTACATTTATCCATCTTCCCTCAAGGGTAAATATGTGCTAAAACATATCTAAAAATAGAGTTCAAAGACAAATGCCTTTTCTATGGGGATCAATGAGTAAAAATTTCTTTTCATCTCAGTAAAATCTTAATTCAAAAGGAAGAGAGTAGCCTTTGGGGAAATACCTAAAGAAAATGTTAAGATGTTTCAAAAACTATTTTCCACAGTTTTAAAACAAGCTCACCTGAGTCAAAATTTCTGAGATATATTGGATCTTGTTCAGTAATTTTTTAAAACAGAAAAACAAAAGTAAGAGTATAAAACCAGTAAAACTCCCGGATACTATTTCTTTTCTTTACCTAAAAGCAAATACATGCCTTCAACCTTCTTACCTTAAAAAAAAACATTCTTTTGGGGAATAAATCCTCACAGATTTGGGAGGAGGCAGGGAAGTCTTCCTACCTGCCTCAAGCCGGCAGGAAGACTTAAAAAATACTTTGTGTGCAACATGTTTTCCACATTGAAGTCAAATTTCCTTCCCTTTCTCTAAACAAATAATTACAAATACAGCAATGAACAGGCCATTGCAGTCAGAATTGCAGTTTTCTCCCTACACTTCCAATAGTGTACTCAACTGGCTTGGCAGTTATATTCTCATGAGACTGTCCTATGCTTAGAAGTACTAGTATACAAACCCGCTATTCAGGATTCTAGAAAAAAACTTATGTATCCTACATTTCCTAGTGCTCAAGGAAATAACTTCACAGGAGAATTTTTTGTCATGACCAAATAAGTTCAGTTCCATATATGAATGCTTATATGCATTTGTGAGTGGCAGTCAATAACATTTTTCCATAATACCTGCTGGAACTCACCAAGATACTTAGCATCTTGCTGAAATCAAAGATTGGTGTCCTTGACTCAATAAATCACTGCTTCTACTATTTTTATATTAGGATTTGAGAACCGTCATTGTAGATTGCTTTCTATTATAGTAGACACTGGGAAAATGCAAAGCAAATGCACAGGCCCTGTTTCAAATGGCTTCCAAACTAAGTAATTCTTCTGAAGGTATGTCACAGTTTGAATATACATCTTTTGGTACAAAAAAACAAAAATGAATTCAAGAATACCGTGTGTGTTTGGACTTAGCCAAAGACTGTGTCATAATTTTCCAATTAATTTCTCTTTGTATACTTCTAACAAAACCTCTACATCATCTTCTATCGTATACTAGTTTTCTGACAAACAGATTAACATATTAGAAGAATATATATTGTGAGACATTGGGTCTATGGCAGACATATCTGACTCATGAGGAATATTGTAATTGCAATTTAGACAAAAAACTAGCTGCCTCTGGCTTCAAGAAAAGAAGATTAAATACTTGCCTAAATTGTATGTGGGCTTATGGAAGAAAATCTAGCTTCCAGGTAGCTACTTCACTTCCAAAGTAAGTATAATCCTGACAAAAAATCCTGGATGCCTTTGTCACCTCCTACAGAAATTTTATATTTCCAGCTTTTGCCAATTAGATGGTGTGCTTGCTCTCACTCTCTCTGTTCTAAAATCCATGAGTATCATTGTATAACCTTTACTAAATTATGTATTAAAGCAAAATATATGCAAGGAAGAAAAGCAAATTTTCACACTAAAATTATTGTAAGTGGAAACGTAAGAAATACATATTATTTGATTAAATAGTAGCCTTATATTCTTTTAAAGAAGAAAGGAATATGATTTTGGTTTTAAGCCCCCTGAAGTGTCCATATGTGTATTTCAACAGTAAGATATGAAATGAAATACATGACAAAAGATCTAAAATGGAAAAGAATTTTAAAGTATGATGATAGTATTTCAAGAAGATATATATTCCAGTATTTTACAGGGAATATTTAATTTTCTATAATAACAACCCACTGTACTTTAACAAATCTATACTTTGAAATGACTGAAATTTATTTATCCATTTAAACTACTCAGTGTTTGATATAAGTAGAGACAATTTTTTTTTAATAAAATATGCTGGAAGTGTAAAGGAGAAAATTGCCAGCACCTATAAAGCACATGGTTGATTTTAAGTGTATGGAAGGAATTAAGTATATGTATATACAGAAAAGATGTGAAAAAGGAAAGAAACGATCCTGCAAAGAGGATAACAGATGGTTCTGTTTGATCAGAAGGATTTCTTTGCAGTAATTTTTTGATAATTTCTAAGAATTATTTCCTTAGTTTATTTAGCCTGTGGATACTAATTGTCTGATTTCATACATCACTTACTGAACATTTGATTTAATTAAATGGTAAGACATCTGTTGATTATCTTTGATGTCTATAAATAACTAGACATCATATAGAATGAAGATACTAAATTAGAAGTAAAGAAAAATGTGATAGGAAGGCAATGCCACTTGTTAAATTCACTCTTTTCTGCTTCCCTGGGTGATATATCATGGAAAGGTTGTCTGAGCTGTCACTGCGGCATCACTAAGAGGATGTACACAACATCCTCCATTCAAATTACCTTTCAAATCAATCACCCTCATCAGACTGCTATCTTCATCTGATTGCTGTAGGACAAATGTTTTGGTTTATAGGTAGGAAATGTTAGCATTTGAAAGAGCTCTGAGAAAGAAGGTTCAGTGGTTAACTGATAAGTTGTGTTAAGAACAGTAAACAATATGCTTGTTGAGGTACTTCATGCAGTGGCTTATAGTGTCTGAAATAAAAAGGCTCTCCTATACGTTATTTTTTTCAAACTGCCAGAAAAAACAAAAACAAAAAAATCCCTAAAAAGCCTAAATGTATATTAGGTGCTCCCAGAGATGTATTAACCAAAATTCACTTAAATAGCACATTAATGTATGGATAGTAGAACTGCCTTTTGATTCTTAAATTATCTGGTTTATCTGCAAGGTTGTGAATTTTCCCACTAGTGAGTATGTCTGTGTGTGCATGTGTCTGTGTATGTATGTAAAACCATTAAGCAAATAGCTGGGATTTCATGAAAAGTTGTGTTATGTTCCAGTCAGATTAAACTATAAATTAGAAGCCTGAATATTTTTAATAGCACATTAAATAGTCCCTCTGGTTAGTACTTCACAGCTGTGAGTGAAATAACAGCTTCAAATATTTTTGATGGTATTCTCATTTTTCATTCTGTACCTTTTTAAATATGATAAATGATACCCAGCTTCTAATTTATTGTAAATACTGCATGCATATTACTAATACACATTTTAGAATTTTCTAATCTTAGTTTCTATGGTATTATCATCTAGCCTGTTTTAATGCAATGTAGCATTCCTTTAAACTGACATACAATTTATATTGGATGTCACTAGTCCCTAGACTACCTTGGCACATATTTATATATTTCAGCTGCAGTTTATCACTTTGCAAAATGCACTTTGTGTAATTGAAAATAATGGCACAAAAATCATCTCCTCTTAATATACTGGTAGCATGATATACTATTCTGATTGCTTGGTGTACTATATGAAGTCAGTATTATATGAAGGCAGAGCCATGCCTTTGAAATATGATTTAAAACAGAATTTATAATGTCACAGAATTACATAAAACTGTGTGAAATTGTGCAGATAATCATTTAAATCTCCCTACATGAAAAGATAATTGCTCTAGAAATTAACTGTACCTGGGGTTCATTCATTTGGTCATGGCTAGTTTCTTATATAGTGATGATTTGATATTAGAGCTAATTAAGATCAGGTCAGAGTTGCTGAAGGTCAGACATTAATGCACAGGATCATTGAAATGATAATTATAAACAGATTAGGAAGCTACGGTCTTTTATAAGGGGTTATTAGATAATTACTGTGAGAGTGTACGGCTTACTGTAATAATGGATTATCGACTACTTACAGCGTTTTAAGGGTGAGAGTATATTACTTCCTCAAGGACTAAGAGGAATAATGTTGTTGGAACTCAGGGCTCTGTAAATAAAATAGTACCAATTGCATTATAATTTTCTTCTAGGGAATATGTTTCCTTGTTGGAATAAACTGTATTATTTTATCTTAATGAGACACTAAATAGTTGCATGGCTGGGAAGATATGCTTTTGTGCTTTTTTTTCCCCCTCTTTTGAAGAGGAAAGATGAAAATGAATTTCAAAAATAAAGATTTTGTTCTATCTTAAGTACATAGCAAAGGCTGCCAGAATCTTTAAGTACAGCAGTAGAATCAATAAATTAGGAAGGACACATTAGAATATCTATAGTGATTCAAGGAATATAAAAAGATAAATCTGAAATTCACAAACAAAAAGAAAGAAAAAGACAACATAAATAGATGAATAATAAAATATACAATATATTCTACAGTTTTAGAGTATCTTGTTCTTCTGGTTGAATTCCATTTTGAGCCTTGTGGCACCAGAACATGACTTATAAATCAGAAAGGGAAAAGAAGGGCTTAAAAAGAGCCTCTGGAAAGGTAGCAAAATTTAAATACTGTAGAAGACACTCACAGATGAGTTCAAAATGTGGCTAATGTAAAGGATAAGAGAAGTCATTCTTGCCATTTGTGTTGATTGTACTTCTAAAGTACAACAAACATAGGTGGCATTTGTCTCCTCTCCACTGAAAATTGTAGAGTCATATAATAACTAAGGTTGGAAAAGACCTCCAAAATCATCCAGTTCAACCATCCACATGCCACCAATAGATTCTTCTGGCTGTTATTAATATGTAGCCCTTCTTTACAGAACAAAGAGATAATATTTGGAGAGAAAGTGTTGTCTTGAACAAAAATTCTCCTATGTAATAACAATTTTGAGTTGTAAATGGAAAAGGATATATGTAGCTGGTTCTCTTTCTCAGAGGGAATAACAGGGCTCGTGAATGTGTGGCCTTCATGATCTCATTGTAGAGAAGACTGGAAAGGCTGCAAGAGAGTTGAGTGGCACTGAGGATGGAGGAAGCACTTCTGCAGACCTTTGAAAGTATTTTAGAACTAGAATGGAATAAAAATTGCACAAAACAAGAAACAGAAAGGAGATTTTCCTTGCCCACAACTATGAGAAGAGGTCTCTGTCATTTTATTTTAGATCTTTCTCCACTAGAGGTAAGAGATTGTGTTTTGTTTTCCAGTATGCCTTAGGGTATGTCGCAATACTGTGCCAGTATTTCAGCAAAAGAGATGAGAAAGTCTCCTCTCTGAATCTCAGAAAGAATCAAGAGAGCAGCTTTGAGTCATTGCTTTTTCACATTTCTGAGGAGACAAATGCATTCTAGAGCAGTCTTGCATCATCAAATACTTTTGGATGTGCTAAAAAGCCCTAAAAACTATTGTATCCAAACCTTGTTGTGGAAGAACTTATCCCTGACTCTTTTTAAATTGTCAACCTCAATTTTAAATACCTCCCTCCAAAAACAAACAAACAAAAACCCACTATTGTTTACCCAGGCTTACTTCTAAAAAAAATATAAATATCATTCAGTAAATAAAGTCCAGCATTAGCAATCATTTAACATTCAGACTGTGTTATACAGGTCTAATTTACCTGCTGTCAGCTAACATATATATATGTATTTCGACAATACTCAAAATGATTCTACTGTCATTCACAAATATATGCTGTCAGCCTATATCCTCTTCCTTTTTAATATAGATGTGAATCTTGCTGTGGGGCCATAACAGGACAAGAATTGGCTACATCTATCCTCAGTCCTCTACTGAGCATCTTTGGGCTGCTTGAAGCAATGGATGAAGGAAAAACCTCAGGAGTATAATACAGGTACAACATCTCTCTTGGATTAGAATGAGCACATTATTTTTCTTGCATCATCTCTTCATATCTGTCCTAAGAGGTTTTAACAGAGTATCTTAAAATTGAGGAAGTTCTGTACTGCTTGTATGCAGATTTTCTTGCCTATTTGTGAAAGAATGAGCATCATAAGGCCTCAAGGCCAGCATCAGTGCTATCTATTTACACAGGAAACTAATATGTCTGTTACAGAACAACTGTAGTTATTACTTAGTACTGAACAATGAATACAGATGTCCCACAGCCTTTGATTGTTGCTGCACAATGAATATATAACAGGTTTTCTTACTACACGTTATATCTATTTCTCATTTGAAAGTTATTCTAAACTTCCACTAAATTAGTTCAATTATTGACAATAGATGTAATTTTTCCCCCTAGCAACCACTGAAGAAATACTTTGTGACTTACAGACTGTCATCTGCCTACTGCGTATCAATTGATTATAGGTGTAGAAACACCAGCAAAAATACTAGCAGAATATGATGCAGTTTACTTATTTATTTATTTGTTTATTGCTTATTTTCCTTTAACTATATAGCTGGATTTGAACAACTTCAATGAAAAATTCAAACTTTTCTTTAAAGGACTGGTTCAGAACAAAAGAGATATTGAACTATACCACATCATTTTTTTTAAGAGATTATTCCAAACATGTCTTAAAACAAAAGCACTTTAGCATAAAGGAGAATTCTAATTATAGCAGATGTATTAGATGAAGATTTCTGTGTGTTTGTGAGTCACAGAGATGTAATTGAAGAGGAACTTCTGTTTGTTGCTATTCAATCACTAAGACTACACTTTGTACAATGGAGGTGTTGAAAGAGGATTTATACAATCATAATGTCATACTATCTCTTTGTTCAGCTTTTGTGGGAGAAAATTACATACATCTCAACAGAGCTTGGAAGATTACATCTAGTGTTTAAATTTGCTGAAACCCGTATTCAAAACAGCATTCCACAATTAGTGAGCCATAATGTGCGGCCTGAGGTTAAACCAAGCAGGAGACAGGGCAAAGAGTGCTTGGGACTAGTGTTTTTATCTAGGATGTGTAAATAGCGGTGCTTTGATACTGGTGCTCTAAGACTATAGAGGGCTCATTCATATGTGTCCATTTTTGACAGTCATGATGGTCAGAGAAGATGCTTTTCCATGGGCGAAAAGTGGCAGCACTTAGGAACAGTATTACTGCCTGTCAGAGAAAAGAAGAAAATCCTGCATGTTCAGATCTTCCTTGTCTTTCTTACCTTGCATGAATGATAGTAAGATAGCCATGGAGAGAATGGAAAAGCAACTGTCTTTAAAGCTAAAAACAAGACCTCCATTGATGAAATCCAAGCTGAATGTTCACCTCAACTTGAAGGCCCTGAAATACTTTTAACATGTGTCAGTTTTATTTGCTTATAGCCAGCAAGAGCCAAAGTGCAATTATCTCAAGATGTTTGGGAAGCCAGGGCAGTGGAAGAGGACAGGTGAAGCAGGAGCAAAGGAAAACCTGCCTGCACTGTGAAGACTGAATTCAAAAAGAGGAATTGTTTTTGCAGATACTATATGATAAGCTGAGTTCTTCTGAATGATCACTCAAGATTTGACAAAAATCACTGAAAAGTGATTTGCCAGTTTGTTTTTATTTTTTATATTCATTAATAAGATGATAATATTATACCACGTCTGTAATAGACTTTGCATGTGCAAATTGCATGTTGGTCTATAACTACTACTACTACTACTACTACTGATATAGGTAACTGTAAATGTTATCACCTTTGTAACAGCTTACTGCAGCCTATTACAGTGCTGAGATATTTATCCAATCTCATCTGCCTCTAAACACAAATAGCATATTCATGTTGAATTTGTGAGTGCATATATAGATATATAGCTCATATTTTCTTGAATGTTAAAGTCTGGACAGAGTTTACAGTCTGCTGGAATAAGTATTAGTAGGCAATCTATCTACATATCACCCAAAAGAAATTCCAAAGCAAAAGCTTTAGCCTCTCCTTTATTTCTTTATTTTTTTCTATAGAAAATGTAGGTCACAGGCAAGTTGTGTTTTCTTCTTTGGATCCAACAAAATACACTCACTAGCTATGGTACTGCAACAAGTAATGCTGACACTTCAAAGCATTCAAAACACTTGATTGAGGACCTCAAAAAAAAAAGCCATATCAAAGCTCATTTTGGAATTTTATTTGATTTCTAGTTTTTTAAAAGTTTGCGATACCTGCTTTGTAAATTTTGCACAGAAATAGATATACCCAAATTTATAAGCATTATTCCATGTAAATTACTTGTGTAGATTGTATATTATCAAGTGTGCCTGTCTGCATACCACCACTTATCCATCTAGATTCTCTATGACAGCAGATGACACCAGTCATAGAATTATTTACTCATAGCATGGCTTATGTAGATGGGACATCCACAGCTGCTTTGAGAAGCCTGTGCCGGTGCCTCACCACTTTCTGAGTAAAAAATTTATTCCTAACAACTAATCTAAAGGTCCTCTTTTGCTTTTAAAACATTCCCCCTGGTCCTATTGCTATCAGACTGTAACATATCAAACTTACTTCTGCTTGTAAGCTCCCTTCAAGTACTATAAGGCTGCAACAAGACCTCCTTGAGCCTTCTCTCCTCCAAGATGAACAAGCCTGGATCCCTCAGCCTTTCTTCAAAGGAGAGATATTCCAGCCTTTTGATCATCTTCATGGCCTTCCTCTGAACCTGTTTTAACAGCTCCACATCCTTCCCCTACTGAGGGCCCCAGGCCTGGTGCAGTACTCCAGATGGGGTCTAAAGGAAACAGAGTACAGGGGGACAATCAACTCCCTCTCCCTCCTGGCCACCTATCTTCTGATGCAGCCCAGGATACTGTTGGCCTTCCAGGCTGGAAGAGCATGCTGCTGGCTCTTGTCCAACTTTCTGTCCATCAAGATTCCGAAGTCCTTTTCTGCAGGGTTGCTCTCAATGAGTTCTACCAGCCTGTACTAATCTCTGGGATTGCCTTACTTAATTCCAACACATTGTATTTGGCCTTGTTAAGCCTCATTAAATTCTCATGTGTCCACTTTTTGACCATGTCCAGGTCTCTCTGGATGGTGTACCTTCCGTCTATTGTATCAGTTGCCCAGCCCAGCTTGGGGTCATCAGCAAACTTGCTGAGGGTGCACTCACTATGGTCTATGTTGTTAAAGATGTTGAAGAACATCAGCACCAAAATGGACCCTTGGGGGACACCATTGGTACCAGCCTCCAACTGAACATGGAGCAATTGACAACAACCCTCTGGCTACTACCATCCAAACAGTTATTTATCCACCTACTAGTCCAGCCTTCAATTCCATATCTCTCAAATTTAGTGATAAAAGATATTCTAGTTGTATCAGTATGCTAGCATACATTACATTTGCTCAAGTAATTATTTGGATTTTTTTAAATTTTTAATTTTTTATTTTTTTCTGTCCAATAGAAGAATATATTCTTGTCAATACTGATATTATTTATTTGTAAATATGCATCTAAAGTGAATTAATTTTAAAATGTATTTAAAAATTCATGTTTATAAAGAAAACGAAAAAAAAGTGAGAAGATAGTTCTGTTTCAAATTTCTTTTGTTAAGAAATTTACTATAATTTACTATTAAATATGATCACGTATTTCTAGGTCAATGCAGAGCTGAAACATTACAAATAGTTTAACTGATATTAAATATGCAGTTTGTTTTGTTTTTGAAAGTAACTGTTTTCAATTTTCAAGACACTTTTACAATGGAAAAACCTTTAGATCTCAAAAATTCTCAAAGAATAGAAATTTTTTTCCAGTTATTCCCCAAAATATTAATACAGGGAGGTACTCAGAGAGAATAAAGATCATAGTCATATTCCTAAAAATAAAATAAAGAATTTCTGGAAGATCTGTGATAATACTAGGGCTTTGTAATGTAAAGATCGTAAGTTGACATTTGCCAAAAACATAAAACTTATAGCAACATCTATGTTATTGTGATTTACCAAAAGACATTTTACTTTTAAGGGGAAAAAAAAAACCAGCTTCTCTTCTCAGGAGAAGAAGAGAATGCAACTTCTAATAGATTCCCTACATCTTTGCTTTTAGCAGAAGGATGAATAAAAGAACCAAGCAATGACTTTCCCTTTTTTTTTTTTTAAATAGATTTTTCTACTCCTTGATCCTCTAGCTTGTTTGTCAGTAAGAAGTGAAAAAAAACACTGGTAACATAACTGTACTATTAACTCTGCAGCTAATAAATAGACTCATCTGCATTTTTTAAAAACTGATGTGAAGATTTCTGTAAACTGTTCTGTACTACAGTATATCTCTGTCACTTTCCTGGAAGTGTTCAAGATCAGGCTGGTTGTGACTTTAAAAAATCAAATCTAGTAAAAAACACCTCTGCCCATGGCAAGGGTGGAGTGGAACTACATGGTTTTAAAAAATCCCTTCCAATACAAATCATTCTACAATTGAAACACATGTAAGCAATTTAGAAAAATTCTAGCCTCAATGCTATTCAAGGTGTTCATCTGAGAAGGATGTGTTTCTTGTCAGGAAGAGTTGATTTGCCTTAGAACAGGATGGCCCTACAGAGGGATCTGAACAGGCTTGGTAGCAGGGCTGAGGCCAATGGAATGAAGTTCAACAAGGCCGAGTACTGGGTCCTGCACTTTGTCCACAACAAGGCTAGAAGCCTGGGGCAGAGTGGCTGGAAGGCTGTGTAGAGGAAACGGACTAGGGGTTATTGGTTGATGATTAGCTAAATACACACAAGCAGTGTTATATTCAAAAAAGAGAGGAAGGTACCAAAGCACTGGCCTGCCCTCAGAAAGAAATTGCACTCATTCAACTTCTACAGTTTTCCAAGATGAGGCTTTGGTAGGTAGGATGGAAAGGTGCATCCTTACTATAAGGCACTAGGTACATTGAGAAGAGGGAGATATTCCCTGATGAAAGAGTGATTCAGACTAGAGTTGTGTTCAGAGGGACCTAGGTCTTTCTGAATCACTACATTTCTCAAATGCAGTTTTTTCATCTGATTGTGATGTATCCTTTACTTGTCTTTAGAAAATTTCCAATTATTCTTTTCTATACATATGTATCTATACTTTAAGATAAATACTAGTGTTTGAAGTTTTCACTACAAACATTTTTTCCTTCAAATACAGTTTATCTACAGTTTAAAATCTGTATATAAAGTGATTTAGGATCTAAACATGCATTTTCAACATGTTTGTTGTCCTTATACCATTTACTTCTATCTCAGGAAACTGAGACACTGTAGAACTACCTTTTTAAAATTAGATTTTTTTTTCCCCTGCTGTTTTGTTTTGTTTTGTTTTGTTTGTTTTCTGGTTGTTTTTTTTTTTTCCCCTTAGTTGCTGATTATGACCTTTTTAAGTCCAGATATCCCTGATAATTCCTTCTCTGTTTTCCACAGCATAATGCATCCAGTAAGACAGTAAGAATAATCCATTCACAGTAAATATGTGCTGAGCAAGCATATGTGACTGTCAGAAAAGCTTGGTGTTGGCAAGTGGAAGATTCTTTCCATCTGCTCATCACCCAACACTTACTCAGTTTAACGTTATGGTGATGCTCATTACCTTTTCTTTAATTGTTCCCCCAGTGTTCAGTGTGACAAGGTGACCTTGACAATCACATAAACATCTTCAAGATACATTTGAGTTTAGGGATAAAAGACAAAATGTATTTCCAGAGTGCTCAGAGGCAGAAAAAATTTATTAGCAGAAGACCTAATAGATGCTCCTTCCTCTGTCACCCAAAAAGAAATCCAGCTTGATAGTTCTCACAGTGCAGTAGGGTAACACATACATATGTACAAGGTGGTAGAAGAGTCATCTCATGTTAGGCAGGAAATGGTGCTAGTACTACTGAAAAACTTGAATTGCCTGCCTCATGAGTATTTTCATGTTATTTATTTATCTGGTTTCAATTTTTTTTATTGTATAAAATCACAGAACACATGAAAATGCTGTGGTGATGTTTTTCTTTTTTCACTTTCAAAGGCCAAAAACGTAAATTTTAGAATGCCCAGTGCACATAGATGTTCAGTTTTCACTTAAAAAAGATTTGTTCTTGACAAGCCATTCTTTATCATCTTTAGTCCTTTCTTTTAACTGTTAGAAAAAGAAGTATATTTTCACTTCTTGATTTTCATTAATTACGAAACTGTGTTCCAAATATATTTATAAATAAATGTTATACTTATCTAGCAATGTCTTGATATTCTGATGGATATCAGAGATTGATTCCCCTTCCTTGTCTTGACTAAGTCAGTGCTTACTGCTCAGTGTAACAAATCTTAAGGTTAACCTCAACAGAAGTCAATCAATACATCTTTATTATTCTGTGTATGTGTATAAAACATCAAAGACTAACTGACAAGAGACAGCTAACATTTCATTTCTGAGACAAGAATTCATGAAACCTTACTGTGTGTTTAATGACTGAATCTTAAATAATTTTAATGTCTTCTCATATTTCAATGTCAAAAATTTGAAGTACATATATTAAGTGGAACAGAAAATAATCAGGGGGCAGGAAAAAGGAAACAGGAAAAAAAAAATTGAATACATTTTAGAAATTGCTAAACTATCTTTTACCATGACAATCTTCATTATATTAGCCGCCTTTTGTAAGCACGTGATTCTAGGCAATGTTACTTTACTCAGGCTGGTTGATTTTTCTCAATTTTTTCTGATAAATACATGAGAAACATATTTAGTTGGTTCAGAGGAAGAATTCAGTCTTAAATACCAGCTTTCAAACCCTCTGGTATGTTGTACATATATGTACAGTTTAAAGAATTATTTTTCAAATACACGAAATGATGCTGGCAGATTTTGAAACTTCAAATGGGAAATAAATAAAAAATATCATCTAGTAGAATATATACCAACTGCCTGTGTTAATTGTCATGTCATTAATATGATTTCATAAGACATTTATTCCATAAACTAGTTGATTTTATAGCATCATTACATGATATAATTTTTTAAAAATATATTTAAGAATTTAGTGCACATTCTTTTTGTATTTTCTCTTCTCTTGTCAAACTTTATAAATAACATTGCTTAGCTGTTTTTGATGACAAGAAACTAAGGTTTATGTAAAAATAATTGATACCAAAAAACAGATATTCTTAAAGAGGAAACAGTCACACTTATGAAGTTATTTATTCTAACAAAGACTTCTCCTTTTATTATTCACATTTTATAAATCATGTAGTCAAATCACTCTGAGACTTTAGCAGGAGGAAGGAGCTGGTCTAGCAGTATATAGAGCAGAATTATTCAACTAGAACTGTAGAAATTAGGACTTCTATCCATTGCATTTGAAATCAGCGAAAAATTTTTTATTTCAGAGTGGCAAATACAGCAAGCATAATTTTAGTTTTGGGAGATGCATCTACTGCTCGTTTATAAATCAGGTGATAATTACAATTACAAAGGAAAATAGTTACTACTGTTTAGTTTTATTTAGGCAGATAAGTCTTAAGATTCTTAGTTACAGAGCATTTGAACATCTTCAGTTTAATAACTATTTAGAAATCCTGCACATGGAAGAAAAGACCTTGCAGAACTGGTTTGACAATTATTACTTGAAAATCTAACCTGGTCATTCTACAAAATTTTATTATTTTAGCATTCTTCTGTCCAAATGTTAAAGAGATGCACTCTTCAGAAATTCTTTTATGATCATTTGATTATGTTAACCGTGTCTATTTTCCTCTTAGTAATCCAAGTATTTCTCCTTCAGATTTCTTCTGCTGCTCAGCTCCTCAAGAACAATCTTCAGATTCCTACAGTTCAGCCTTTTACCTGAATGTCTCTTTTGTTTTAATCCTTAAGCAATTAGCTACTCCTGAGTAGTTTCTTTACCTCTTCTCCACAAGACCTTCATGGTTGTCACAGAACGAGGTGGGATGTGAAAAAAGTCACCAAAATTTGGACATCAGGACAATGTATATTCGGAAACATTGACTCCCCGTTAAAGAAATGAGATGTTTTATTAAGTAGTATTCTATCTGACCTAAATAAAACCAGTACTGTGGTGGGTTAGATTTGTTAACAACCAATCTCCCACCTAGCTGTTATCTCACTCCAGCAGAATGGCACAGAGACAATATAAGAATTGAAATGGACAAACACAGTTTTCAGAACGGCAATTTAAGCAACTATAACACTAAATTATTTAAGTTAGATCTGGAAAGAAGTACAAACAAACAGATGAGAATAGAGATGGTCTTGGTCATGAGAAGTTACACTTCACAAATCTGATAGACCTCTGAGGAATGAAAATAGTGGAAAAAGTGCAGCTGTTGATGTAGTGGAATTTTCAAAAATTTTCAAAAAATCTTTCAAAACCTATTACTGTAATTAATTTGTCATGAGATAAAAGTTAATTTCTCCTGGATTAATAAATAGCCATAGGTTTAGAAATTAAGTATGAATTTTTAATTTTAAAGTGCAAAGGGAAGATAGCATGAATTCATGCAGGGACCAGTGTTGTTCAGTTTACTCATTAGTGAGCTAGAAAAAAAAGGAAAAAAAAATGCAAATTTCAGAAGATGTGATACTGAACAACAGTGGTGAAGCTGTAGATTAAATTCTCATAAATGATAGTAAATTATATGAGGAAACGTGAACCTAACTGTGCATAGATAGTGAAGGACTTGAAATTATTAGCACTAAAGAAAGAAGTGTTAGAGATATTGTACATACTGCTTTGGAAACATCAATTTAATGTTCAGTTCATTTGACAAAAGGATGCCTGAGATTTTAAGTATTATTCAAAGCAGCAGAGATAGCATAGGAAACCATGGTGTTAATGTACAATCTCATTTTTAAAAATATTGCATCCAGATCTATTTCTAGTACTAGACACCATGTTGCATAGTGAAAGGAAGCTATCAGTGCTTTATTACAGGAAGGATGAGTCTGTGAAATCTAGATGCCACAGACCGTATTAGTGGAATTTTAGCTGAGGTGTACCGAGCCATCTTGAAAGGAATCCTGTACAATACATTTTAAGAACCTTGCTGTGTTTTTTGTACATTTTTTTACAAATACACGTTTAAAATTGAAACCTTTTTTGGTAACATACCTTTTCTCTTTTATAGCAGTTAGCTAATATTAATTGGATTAAAACTAAATTTTGGGGCACACTACAGTTTTAGAGGTCCTTTTTTTTTCTAAATAATATAATAAAATCATAGAATCATATAATGTTTTAGTTTGGAAGGGTCTTTAAATATCATTTATCTCCAACCCCCTCCATGGACAGGGCTGCTACCCACTAGATCAGGCTGCCCAGAGCCCCATCTAACCTGATCTTTAATTTTTCCAGGGATGGAACATTCACAGCTTTTCTGGGTGGCCTGTTCCAGTGCCTCATGTCACTCTTGAAGAACCAGAGCCTCAAGACACGTTTGATTGATGGGGTCTGGGAGAGGTCTTCTGTGACAATGAGAAACACTTAAGCTAAAAAGATAAGGAAGTCTTCATTTATATATGTAGGTAAGAAGAAGATGTAAATAACATGGAAATGCTCATTTCCTTACACTACCAGTGGGAAAACATTCAGAATGGAAGTGAAATATTTTGTTGTGTTAGCAAATTTTTACCAGTGACCTTGAAAGTAGCATAGTATGCTATGTTTCATTCTCTTTAATCCTGAAGTAGATGTTGTTTATTCTTACTGTCATAAGGGTGCAGTTGGGAATTGAGATGTTTAACCAGAAAATGCAAATAACTGAGAAGTTACTGATAATGTGATCTCCAAACAGGGACAAGTGAGATACTTACGAGATACTATGGCAATAAACATAAAACCATGTTGCCCACTGATATGTTAATCATAGAATCATAGAATGGTTTGATTTGAAAGGACATTTAAGATCATCTAGTTCCAACCCTCCTGCTATAGGCAGGGACATTTCCCAGTAGACCAGATTGCTCAAAGCCCCATCCAGCCCGCCCTTCAATGCTTCCAGGGAGGGGTTATCCACAACCTCACTGGGCAACCTATTCCAGTGTTTTTTACCACCCTCACAGTAAAGAATTTCTTTATAATACCTAGTCTATATCTATCCTCTTCCAGTTTAAAATCATTTTCCCTTGTCCTGTCATGGCATGCCCTTATAAAAGGCCTCTCTCAGCTTTCCTGTCGGCCCCCCTCAGGTACCAAAAGGCCACTATAAGATCCCTACAGAGCCTTCTGTTCTCTAGGCTGAAGAGCTCCACCTCTCTTAGCCTGTCCTCGTAGGAGAGTTGCTCTGGCCCCCTGATCATCTTTGTGGCCCTCTTCTGGACCTGCTCCAACAGTTTGATGTTCTTCTTATGTAGGAGCACTAGAAATCAATGTGGATTCTGGAAGAATCATCTATCTCAACCTGCTTGTCATGCTTCTCTTAATGCAACCCAGGTTATTTTGGGCTGTGAGTGTACACTGCCAGCTCATACTTAGTCTTTCATCAACCAGCATTCCCAAATCCTTCTCTCCACGGCTGCTCTCAAGCCATTCTCCACCCAGTCTGTATCTGTTCATGGGATTGTCCTGACCCCAGCTTCAGGACCTTGCACCTGGCCTTGTTGAATTTCATGAGGTGGTGTGAGCCCACCTCTCAGGCCTGTCCAGTTTCCTCTGGATTGCATCCCTTCCCTCTAGAGTGTCAACTGCACCACTTAGCCTGGTATTATCTGTAAACTTGCTAAGAGTGCACTCAATTCCATTGTTCATGTTGCCTGTGAAGATGTTAAATAGCACCAGTTCTAAGCACCAGAGGAATGCCATTTGTCACAGGTCTCTACTCGGATATTGAGCTGTTGACCACAACTTTCTGTGTGTGACCATCCAGCCAATTCCTTATCCAGTGAGTAATCCATTCATCAAATCCATTCTTTCTCCAGTTTGATGACCAGAATGTCATGTGGGACAGTGTCAAACACACAGCACAAGTTCGGGTAGAAGATATCAGTTGCTCTTCCTTTATCCACCAATGCGGTAAATCCATCATAAAAGGCCACCAAGTTTGTCAGGCATGACTTGCCCTTGGTGAAGCCTTATTGATAACCACCAATCACCTCATCTTTATTTTCCAAGTGCCTTAGTAGGGCCTTCTGGAGGCATTTATTCCATGATCCTGGAGGCATTTATTCCAAGACACAGAGGTGAGACTGATTAGTCTATAGCTCCCTGGGTCTTCTTTTTTTTTCCTTCTTGAAAATGGGGGTTATGTTTCCTCTTTTCCAATGAGTAGGAACTTCACCATATTGCCATGACCATGCAATGACCATGGGTAGTGGCTTGACGACTTCATCTGCCAGTTCCTTCAGAACACATGGATGGATCTCATTGGGTCCCATGGACTTGCACACCGTCAGGTTGTTTGGATCTTCTTGAACCTGATCTTCACATACAGCAGGCAGATCCTCCTTCTCCAAGTTCTTACCAATGCTTTCTGTATCTTGGGCAGTGTAGCTAGAGCCGTTGCTGGTGAAGACTGAGACAAAGAAGACATTGAGAATCTCAGCTTTCCCCTTATTCCTCATGACTAGGTCTCCAGTTTCTTTCCAGAGAGGACCTACATCTTCCTGTGATTCTACCTGTAGAATTTCTTCTTGTTCCCCTTCATGTCCCTGGCTAGATTTAAATCTATCTTGGTTTTAGCTTTCCCAACCTGATCTCTGGCTCCTCAGTCAATCTCTTTGTAGTCCTCCCAGGTAAATCTTCCCTACTTCCACTCTCTATAGACTTTCCTTTTTTTCCTAAGTAAGTCCAGGAGCTCTTTGTTGATCCTTGGTGATATCCCAGTATTTTTGCCTGCCTTCATTTTTCTTGAGATGTACTGCTTAGGGGCTTGAAGGAGTTGGTTCTTGAACACTGACCAGCTTTCTTGGGCCCCTCTTCCTTCCAGGATGTTATCCACTCTGCTGAGCAGTTACCTGAAGAGGTCAAAGTCTGCTCTCATGAAGCTCAGAGTACCAAGTTAGCTGTGCACTCTCTTCAACACACCAAGGATCTTGCACATTGTAATTTTGTGATCACTGCAGTCAAGGCTGCCCTTGAGCTTTGCATTACTTACCCGCCCATCTTTGCTGGCGAAGACAAAGGCTAGCATAGCACCTTTTCTCGTTGGTTCCTGCAGCACTTGGAAGAGGAAGTTATCATCAACGCATATCAGGGTGCTCTTTCACTTTTGGCACCCAGCTCCGTTGTCCCTCTAACAGATAGCGGAGTGGTTGAAGTCCTCAATGAAGAC
Organism: Lagopus muta; assembly: GCF_023343835.1. Classification (NCBI taxonomy): domain Eukaryota; kingdom Metazoa; phylum Chordata; class Aves; order Galliformes; family Phasianidae; genus Lagopus; species Lagopus muta. The sequence continues at coordinate 61,690,939 of NC_064435.1, read as the reverse complement.
CATGCATTGTGAACATGATGCTGCTCCTATCTGTTTATAGAGGGCCTCATCTACTCAATCTTCCTGATCAGGCAGCCTGTAGCAGACTCCTATTATGATGTCTCCTTCTTCCGCCTTCCCTTTAACCCTAACCCATAAGCTTTCTGTCATCTTCTCATTTATCCCAAGGTGAAGATCTACAGACTCCAGCTAGTCTTTGATGTAGAGGGCAACAACCCCCTCCATTTTTCCCTGTCTGTCTTTCCTAAAGAGATTATAGTCATCAATTCTTACATTCCAGTTGTGAAAGCTGTCCCACCACGTCTCTGTGATGCCAATGACATTACAGCAATGTAGGCATACATATGCCCGCAACTCTTCATGCTTGTTCCCCATGCTCCATGCATTAGTGTACAGGTATTTGAGCTGGATTCCCATTGAGGTTCATTTACCAATTGGAGTTCCCTTATCCTGCACATTAGGTGCTATCTTAATGGCCTGTGATCCAACTCCAGGCTCAGGGCATACACTACCATCAAAGTGGGATGGCTTGAGGGTTCCCTCCCCTGATGACTCTTGTTAAAAGCCCTCCTGATTAAATCGAAAAGCTTGCTGCCAAAGATGGTCTTCCCCTTCCCTGAGAAACAAACCCTATTCTCCTCCAGAAGACCAGATTTCTCCAAAGTAGTTCCATGACACAAATAGCTGAATCCCTGTTCGTGACACCATTAGTGCTGTTCATGAAACCAAAAGAAGACGTTGACAAAAGTGTTGTAAAATTACAGAAAGAAAACTACAAGTCATAATAAGACAGGAACTTATAATGACAACATTGCTGAGCTATTTATTACAGAACAAAATGAGACTTCTTTCACATACAGATGTGAAAAAATAAAAATAAATACAGGCTTGCAGAAAAGATGTGATAGTTGATACCACCAATTACCACAACCAATTAATGTCATTTTAATTTGAGTCTTGCCAATCCATCTTGAAAATGCTAACATCTAATCCACACACAGAACACTAAGCTGGGGAACCTGAGATGATTGTGTATGATTGACTGCTTGATAAGTGATCTTTTATATGGAGCTAAATCCAGAATTATTTTCTGTATCTCAGTCTAATCAATACAAAAATATTAGTTGTGGATTTCAGAACTGATGCTAAGCATAGGAAGTCAGAAAAAATAATTAAGATTACTGTTATGAGGTATCTGAGAGGCATTTTCCTATCTGTTTCTGTTACACTAGTAAAAGCAGGGCTTATTTTGTGATAAATTATATTTAGTGAAATAAGTGCAAGATAGCATCCTGGGTTTGACGTGATGTTATAGATCTTTAAATATTGTTAACATATTTTTTAAAAAATGTGTTTAAGAGTTGAAAAACCTTTGAAAAGGACCGAATATATTTGTTTCAAGATAGACTCAAATGTGGCAGTATCATCTGAAATGCTAGGGATCTTGACACAATCTGATAACATGGGTCAAATGCAGTAAAACTTTTGCTCATGGAGAAGAAAATCTGACCCTTTGGAAAAACATGTAGTTAAATATAGTTAAACTGACAGGCAAAGGAGAAAGACAGTCTTTGCACAATTGCTTGTTCCGGATTATGCTTCCATGTCTGTAAACAAATCCCAAGAGTGAAGGCTATATTGTAGTATTAGTGCTAGACAGTAGAGGGCACTGCTTATTTGTTCTGAATGGAAGGGAAAAATGGGCTCTCTTGAAAGCGTGTAGATCATGGTATACCCTGGCTCTGGGTATTGTGGGCTGTTGAAACCCTTTTTCCTGTGCAGTCCTTTAAATTACCAGAAGTTGATGCACACTTCCATTGGACAGGACGAATTGGTGATGAGGAAGAAATCTCTCTGTCTCTTAAGTTAGTACATGCTATTTCTACACCTCCAGGGCATGCCTACGATCCATTATAGTACCTGGACCAGTGTTGGAAAACACTGAATTTGTAATTTGTAACACAGCTTTTTGAGGAATGAATGTCGCTGCTTTTACATTATCTTGGAGCAGAAAACAGCATGTACTCTCTACTCTCTCTTTGCAGATGTTAAATATTGTTTCATTCATGTTCATTTTTCCTTCCCTTCCTTTCTGAAGGACTTGCCTTCACTAAATGCTGTTAGCTTTGTCAGTGGAGATCTGATTTAGTGAACTGTTCTAAGAGTGCTGATTCTCCCATGCAACTTGGAAAGATCAACATATATGGGGTCATAAAACACACACAACTTGACTACAGTAACGCTATGCAGCAGAGAGTGTTTATTGCTTGAATAAGACCTACTGTAACTGTTGCTACTTGGTTGAAATCAGAAAAGTTTGGGGAACAGAGTGGGTATCAAAATTTTAATGCTGCTACATTTTAAAGCTACAAGTTTGGGAAATTCATAAGAAACAACTAAATCTGCACAAAAAAATGAAAATTATTATGATTCTACCTTTTTCATTATGGGGAAAGGACAGACATTCTCTTCTAGTACTATAGACCACAATCTAAATTATAAGTTGTCTTCAAGAGAGTGAGTTCTGTTTTGGATGTGCATAGTTCTGCAATAATGCACAGTTTATCATTATTATATTTTGCTATAGTGATGAAATAACAACAACTACAAACAAAAAAATAACCTCCCCAAATCCAACAGCAAAAAAGGTTGTTGAAATACTATGTGATAGGGTCTTTTTATTTGCTATAACTATCCTATGAGAAGTATCAACTACATGCCTGTACTTACTTCTATCTAAAGATAACAAATTTCTGCATGGTAATAGAATAATTAGACCTTATAAATAAGAAATTGACTAAATGTAAAAAAAATGTTACTTATATCTGTGATTTTGCAACTTATATTTTGAAGACTGATGTACACAATTCTCTGCAAACAGGTTTGACTCTAAAATTTTCTGGATGGTATTACTATGCTCAGAAAGACTACTGGAGATCATGAAAAACATACACAGCCATCAGTGCAACTAGGCTGAAACAAGTATCTCTACAGAGAGGTAGATGTGCTTCCTGTCAAAAAATGAGAAGAAGCAAATAGCCTTTCCAACAAATGTGCAAACTGGTCCAAATGATTTCTCTGCAATTACATTCACTGAGTTCCTGTGAAGATTTGGAGACAATTTATTTGTAACCAATGGCCTGGTTGGAAGCCATGTTTCAATTGGAGCTGCGTTTGAATTGCAGCTCTTTGTGGATCTACATGTCCACCCTGAAGTGATTTCCTAAAGTAAAGTAAAAATGGTAATAATCTTTGAGCATAATTATCTGAGATCTTATATTATTTGGTTCTATAGCTTTGATGACTGGAGGCTCAGATTAACTGGAATTTTTTTTTAAATCAACAATCCCAACTGTTCTGAAGGAATTGGTGTATTTGTTGCCCAGATAAAGTGCTCTTGAAAAAAAAAAAAAGGAGAGAAAAGGTTAAGCACAATAAAATATTTATTCAAAACTGCCAAAGATAATTTTTGATAGCATGAGAAGAAAGGAACTCAAAAGAATGGGGATCTGAATTATCATGGAGCTTCTGAGATCCTTCTGTTCACATGTTACAAGAGTTATATTGCAAGAACCAAACATTTATGACAGTAGATTGTCTCAATCACTTGTTCTTCATTAGATACTCAACTAGAAGATTGAAATGCAATAGCAATTATTGAATTAGCTGAATTTTAAATTTTAAATTGGTTGCCTAACTTGGCTAAATTATCAGAAAACAGATGAAGCCCCAACAGTGATAAATTAAAAATATACTTGGGATAGGGTACCCTCATCCATATATCTTATGACAGAGGAGCTATGAATTAGGGCTGTCGTATGACATATTTAGTTTCTGTTCCAAAAGGAAATATTGTACACACCTTCCTTATAATGCATCCTAATGAAATGTTAGATCAAAATCTAACCAAAATCTAATCAAAATCTGATCAAAATCCCCCTGTACTCAGCTCTGGTGAGGCTGCACCTCGAGTACTGTGTCCAGTCTTGGGTCCCACACTGCAAGAAAGACATTGTGGCCCTGGAACAGGTTCAAAGAAGGGCGACAAAGCTGGCAAGGGGCCTGGAGCACAGGCCTTATGAGGAGTGGCTGAAGAAGCTGTTTGTTCAGTCTGAAGAAGAGGAGGTTCAGGGGAGACCTTATTGCTCTCTATAACTACCTTAAGGGAGGTTGTAGTGAGCTGGGGGTCAGCCCCCCAAAATACATAAATAAATAAATAAAAACTGAAGTTCACAATCTTTCAGAGTTTAATAAAAGAAAAAATAAAGACCATATTGTACATGTACGTCCAATCTATCAGAAATGTTTTTGTACGTACTTGCAAGATATTTCATAAAATCTTTTGTAAAATATTGAAGATAGTCTTTGTCTTTGATCTCCAATCTAATGGGTTATTGAAGATTGATGTGAGAATAAAAAGCAAATCACAAAGGCTACATAGTCATATTCAGATCTCAATATGCAGCGCTGCTGAAACTCGGAGTTTCATACGAATATTTTTTTTCCAGTAGCAAACACATAAAAACAGGGACACTTGCATTGTGAGAAAAGCTACAACAAAGATTTGGGACTTCCAGATGTATGTCCAGGTGCTGGAGGTTGAAATAGACAAGCTAAATATCGTATCTGTTTGGTGCCACATCCTCCCAGAAATAGATGCTTCATATTTTTTAAGAGAAACCATGGTCACATGCAGTGGTGGTATCCTCAGAGATTGGTTCTGTGGTCATATCAAATCTTCAGTGCACACAGATGAATTTGGCAAGGAAGCAGTCAACACTTCATCCAAATTCCATGAGGGAAAAATTACTAGAGGCTTTGAGGGCTTCAGGCAGGGATCCAGAGCAGGTGGAAACAGCTAAGCCATAGGATGCATCACAACCAGAGCTAATGGACTCTAGACAATAACAGCACTGCTGTTTCAAGGTACCTTGGGATAATTAAGCATTATTATGTAGGTAATAATTTGCTCCTTTTTAGCTGAACAAAAGATAATTTCATATTCTTTTAACTAAACAATCACCTCTATTAACATAATAGCAAGAGTATTTACTTTTGAGAAGATTTGGAAGGAGTCTAGCAGTGGGGAATTGCCCTGTAACTTCAGCATGTAGACCTGCTGAAAATTCCTGGGCTCCAGTTATTGCATGGCACACCTTTCTTATCACAAACTTTATAGAGTATTTTAGAGTGTTATAGGTCTGTGTTTTGATTAAAAAGAAATTATTGGCTCATTTCTTCTGAAATTTGCCATTTCAATTCTCCCAGTCCAATTTCATTGCTGACAGTCTTCTACAGGGAAGTCTTCTGCTTCCCTAAAACTTGCTCTGTCCTCTTAAGATCCTGCCTTTTTTCCTTTCTCTTTTTCTCTTTTGTTGTTGGTCAGCCAGCACAGTAAGAAAGTATTGACCTTCAATTAATCTCTATTGGAAAATCTAAACTGAACTAAATATAATAAATATTAAATGGATTGTAGATGATGAAAAAATCTTACTATCAAAGGCAATCATTTAAAAAATATCTGAAATACTGTTTTCAGCTTCTTTACAAAACAGTGAAAATGCAGTTACCCAGATGTAAATAATATTTGATCTTCTCTCTAGAAAAAATTTCATCAGTGCTATTGGATTTCCACTTTAGGCAGTAGCCGCTACATTTGGAATCAATGACTACATATCTTGACTTTTGCCATTAGTTATAATAAAACAAATATGTATGGATTTTTTCTTTTACAGTGAACATTTTACAGGACATGAGTTCAACATATGTGAAGCTTCAGACTGCTTCAGAGTATAATCCAAGCGTAAAACAGCACATTATCTCTGAAGTCTCTCATGTCCTTTAAACCTTGTATTTGGCTCTTAAAAGCCTTACTAAAAGATATCTTTTGAATACCAGTAATTGGAAGAAAAATGAGGATTCTTTGTTCTTACCTTGGTACAGTTTAAAAATACTTTGAAAAATACAGGAAATTATGAGGGCAGAACAAAACACAGCAGATCTTTTGTTTTCATAAAAATGAAGATCCTTTGATGTTAATAAAAAAAAGAATCACAGTTGTGGAGAAGTAGGCCCTCTAGCTGACAAAAAGTTCTAGCTGACTAGAACTTTTTAGAACTAATATATCTTAATGAAAAATCCTTTTAGGATTACATTGTCAATGTTGGAAAACATGATTCCTTCTTTAACCTCTATCTTTTCCTTCATTTTCTCCTCCAAGAAAGCTATTTGTCAGTGTTTGATTTGTTTTAGAAGTATAGTTTTTATATAGAAAATGTAGGTATTCGTAGGTCATGAATGGCAAATTTATTGCATGGTTAAGTGTTCTGCCTAGATTCTATGATTCTTTTTCCAGAGATGAATTCCTCTTCTAACTTTTCTTCTGTATTTTAATATTAACTGAAGCAACTCCTAAGAACATTATCTAAAAATGTGCAGCAAGTCAAGTTAATTTTGAGAGCGGAACACCAAAAAAGCCGTATAGAGGAAAGCCAGCATCCTTCCTTTTGCTTGCTGGAACCTTATTGTAGTTCTGTGATGCTTGCAATTCTTATGGATATCTGAAGAATTTAGCATTTTCTTGGGTGTCAAATGTGCCAAGATCATAGCAAGGAAAACAGAAAACTGCTTGAAAACAAATAAACAAAGAAAAAAAAAACACCAACTGCCATAGATGGCATATGACCTGGTAGGGAATAAAATGTAATAATTTCACAAAAATGGAATTTTAAATAAATTCTACAAAACTCTTCTATGTAACAGTCTATATAATTAAATGTACATATATGAGTATACTTAAAATTGGAGTATCTAAGGGAACAGATTAAAAAAGAACCAAGATCTTATATTTGTACAGCAGAGAAGTCAACAATCACAAGCTGCAGCAAAGGAAATACTGAATACATATGAGGAAAAGAAAATTGCTATGTAGGTAGTTAAATAATGGAAGAGGAGATTTACGAAACCTGATTTGACAAGGCTATGAGCAACATGATCTAACTCTAAAATTAATCCTCCCATTTTAGGTGGTTAGTATGGATGATCTCCTGAGGCCTCATGAATTTTTTTTTTAATGACATATACTCATATACACATACATAGATATGTGAGTATATATATTCCACATACTGTCAGTTGTAATATGTATTCTACTGAAAATTCCAATACAGAAAAGAAGGAATAGCATTTATCTGCTCAGAGTCATTTTTTAAAAAATATTAATCTAACGAACACTTTAATCAAAAGAGATATTCAACCGAGAGATCAAAATCACAAGGCTAGTTAAATATATAGGGCTCTGGAATATTTTACTTAAAATTCTGATTTAAAATTGAGAAGGTCAAATTTATGCAATTCACACTGTTAACACTTTTTCTACACCTATTTTTAATTGATCAGAAATCTTTTACGTCAATGTGTTGAGGAGTGTTCTTTTTGAATCTCAAGTTTCTCTTTTCAGGCAGTACAGTCTTACTACAAGGAAGATTTAAAGAAAGCTTTTTCACTTTCAAATTAATGTTCTGAAATTGCCTTTATTGAAGTTACTCAGAAAATCTTACTTATAGAAGGAATAAGCATATCATAATTAAAAATACATATTTTAAATTCAGTTTACAAGTACTTAAGATTTATTCTTAAACACAAGTTCTTGTTTTATGAATGCTGACAGTATATATAATCCTGCATTTCTTACAAGAGGAACATCTCATTACCTGACTCAGTCCCTCTGTGAAGACCACTTGAGTGATGCTAGTTTCAAGCCATACAGAGGTGGAAAGAGGGAAATATTTAGATAGATAACTCACAACTAAGGCCATCTGTCCTGCAATTGTCATGGCAGTAGACTGCCTCAGGCTCCTCCTGGGCTCTTCATCACTACCAGCTACCTGAATAGTAACAGCTGCTGCACTTTCTTTCATCTGTGGATAGTGAGGAGGCAGTATTCCAGCTTGTCAGATGCTAGTGTGTCCACAGTGAGCCATATATTTTTTATCTTGTGAATCAGAGTGTTATAGTAGTACACTTCACACAGGAACAAATTCCTATATATAGAAAAAAAATTCCAGTGTTTTAACATTTAAGCACAATAGACATACTTCAACAAGTCACTTTATTTCTTTGATTAAACACTGACTGCTCCTCAGTTATCAAATCAAATTTCAGGACTTAGTTCTTGGTCTTCAAAGCTCACAGGAGAATGGATAAATTTAGCAATATAACTGTTATAATAAGCTGGAAGGTTTCATGAACAGATCACCCATCCTTCCTGCCAGAAGGCATAATCAGCTAGGCCAGTATGACCTCAGGTATATATTGGTCCAACCTATTTTTAAATATCTGCAAAGGAGGAGCTTCCCTGCCTCCCTAGACAAGCTGTTCCAATGCTTCAGTAACTTTGATCACTAGAAAAAAAAACTGTTCTAGTAACCTAAATCTTCCCTGCTGCAATTGAAACCCATTATTTCCTGTCCTGTTCAACATGAACATGGAAAACAGACTTTTCCTTTCCTCCCTGCAGCAGTCTTTTACATATCTTACATTTCTTTCTTATATTAAACTACTTCGACTCATCAAATCTTTCCGCAAGAGCCTTCTCATCAATCTCAATGCTGTCTTTCACATTTTTTCCAATTGGTTCAAAAATATAATGGTGCAACTAAAGCTTTTCTTACATGTCTGAATACAGCTGTGTGAATTTAAAAGGCTAAAATAATCAAAACGACTGACAAAAAATATATATCTTTGCAGCACTATACTGATTCATTTTTAGGTAAGAGCAGTTTTCAAAATGCATATGAAAAGATATGAAATATAAGGTACAAAGTAGTAAGAACATGAAGAAACATGGGAAGGATGGATATATTAGGCAAAATATACTGAGACACCACCAAAAAATAAAAATATTAAAAAAAAATCATCTGAATGTAAAGTGTTTAAAGAGAAAGCATAATCAGAGGTGGCACAAATAGCTATGATTCTATGAAATGCAATGCCATCGTGATCCTCTTACAAAACGAGGAACAGCTCTTGAGAAAATTTTCTTCCATTAATTTGTATAAACTGTCTCCCTTCCACCCTTCCCCTCACCCCTCTTCACCTTCACTCCCTACACATGTTTGAAATTTGTAGTAGCATAACAGACTTACACAGTTTGATCAAGCTCATTTTGTTTGACTTGTGCCTGCAATGTATAATCTCATTTTGATGGCTCCTCACTAGTCTATGAAGAAACTTCCTTATCCATTTTCCTTGCTTCACTTATGATTTTATAGTCCATGATCATGTACTCCATCAGTTGTCCCTCCATGGATTAAGGAATAAAAATCATTTTAATCATTCCTCACAGAGATCTTCGCTATCCTTCTTTCATGGTTTTACGATGTTTTGTTATTAGTATTTTGTATCATAACATCATGTATTACACTGGGAGTTAAAGAGTTAAAGCTTCAGTTCCATGGACTGCCAACATTTCCAGGTACCTGGCTCCGAGAAGGGAAGAACTGCATACCCCAGGGGACTCTGCGTTTCCATTTTCCATTTAGAGGGAAAGATAAAAACTGTTTGCAGATCATGAAACCTCTCTCTTTTCCCCTTTCTGCTTGTCCCAGCAGCGTGTGTGTTCACTTTCAGCATTAAAGTAAGGCCTGCAGTTTTTGGATACTCTCACTCATTTTATTTGATTTATGAGCTTCAATTCCAATTATATTGAATTATATTGTATTATACTGTATTATATTGTATTATATTGTGCTATCTTGCATTCTGATATATTTTCTAATAAATTAGCTTTCCTCCTCAGATCATTACCACTGTTTTGTTTTTAGGCATATCTGTCTGTCCTTTCCCCTTTCCTGAGGCGATGGGTCGCCCTGCTCCATCAATTATGGAACCAGTCCAAAATGGCCCATAAACTGTTGACACCTTCCTTGTAGCTTTACCATTTTGCTGTATACTTCTGAGGTGAGTGGAATAGAAATGTGAACTGTGCCTGAGTTCTTGACTATTCTGTTTACATAACTTAGTCAAAGTGTTATGATGTATATGAATAGTTAAGATTATTTTCCCATTTACATTATTTAGAATTTATCACCATAAATATTATCTATCATTTTATCTTGTAGTCACTGAACGTCATGATACCATCCTGTAGTATTGTCACATAATTATGTTTTCTTCTAGATCATTCATGAATATTACAATATTGAGGTCTAATGACCTTACTGCTAATCTTTCTCCATGTTAATATCAATCATTTTCACTGGTTGATTTCTGTCTTTTAATTATTAATCCATGAGAACTGAATTTCATTACATATGTTTACAGAATAATCTTGTGAAAAACTTCCTAAAGTCCCGTGTTGGGCCACTGTTTTCTATTCAGTCATTAGTTCTTTGAATAAACTCCAAAGATGTGTCTACAAGAGGCAAATTATGTATTCTATTTTATGTCACAACTTTCCATGGTTTTAACGTCTATTTTTTTATTAGAAAAAAATATTTTATATAAAAGTTTTATTTATGCCATCTACTTCAATATAGAAATCTGTCTTTCTAGTCTGAAGTTTCACTGTTTCGTCTGAGAACAGTTCTGTGAAATGAAACTTTATTTGCTGCTACCCAAGCTACCAAGACATTTTATGTTTTAACTGTATCACTTACTGTAGTGCATCTTTTTCATATTTTAGTCCCTTTGAAATTCTTAGGTGAGGACCATCTGGATCTTGCAATTTGCTGTAGCTCATGTTATTGATTTGTTCTTCATAAAAATGTAAGAGTGACTGCACTAGGTCAGACCAAAGGTCTGTCTACCTCAGTATCTTCCTTGGTCAACACCAGATGTCTAGGGAAGATTATAAGAAGGAACAGTGTTATTATAGTTCTAAATTCTACCCTTGCCTTCAATCATCTGTGGTTCAGAGAGACTGCCTTAGCTCAAATAGTTTGTGAATTTTGAAACTCTTAATGATTTTTTCTTCTGCAAGCCTTAAACTAGTTGAAGGGATGACAAAGCTTTAGTATCTGCAAGATTCCATGGCAAAGAGTTCTATGCAATACTAGTATCCCGTGCACAGGATATGTTTTTATATCTTGTAAAGATAACTATTTCTTTTCTGGCATCTTCAGGATTCTTATTAATTTTATAGACCTCCTTCTTATCCATCCTTCATTATCACTTTTCCAAGATGGAGCACTGTATCTTTTAATTGTTCCTCACTTGGAATTTATTCCACATACTAATGTAACTTTACTGACCATGTTTGTACTTTTGTGTTGAATTGTTTTTGTGGTCATCAAGCAATCTTCAAGCATCACGCTTTTCCAAATCCACTTTCTATTTTCTTTTTAGTATACTGTCACATCAGATAATTCCTCAATTTTAAATGAAATCTCACCTGTCCTTATCCCAGCTCCCACCAGTGGCTGAATGTATTGATTACAGTATATCATCTGCAGAGTTGTTTTTTGGTAATAGAATTTTGAAAGTACTCTAGTCAGTGCTGGGAGCAAGGTAGGTATTAATTGTCTTCTTTTGGCTTTGTAAACTTTCTCCTCTAAGTAAAGTTTCCTCCAAGAAACTTTCAGTATCTGAAAACTCTGTAACTCTGTAACTCTCTAAAGTGTTAGACTTTTAGAATCAAGTTCAGGTATCTTTTAGAATTGTGTCTAAGTCTTCACCCACAGAGGCAGGTTTATTCTGTTGCTTTAGACAGAGAATTGGAGTCAGCAACTCTTCTGGTTTGGAATATAGTAAAAATATGGATCTGATTACTATAACCAAGACTCAGATAAACACAGATAAACACTTTCAGTATCTGAAAGTTTCAACTCCGTCATATCCTAACTTGACTTTTACCCAATCTGTCTATGAATCAATTCTTGCTATCATTCTTGTTTTTTTCTGATATAGACTTTCTGGTTAATCTTTCTGTGTCCTCAGTCACTGTAAACATCATGATTTGGGGAGGAATGAAGGAAATCATTATCATAAATCTGGTATTATCCACTTTAAATTTCTTCAGTCAAAACGACTGAAAACTTGTATTTAATAGTTACCTTATGCTCTTTTTCATTTGACTCTGGTAAGATTACACTATGGCCAAAAATCTTGCTTGAAGACCCTACACCTTGCAATTTTGACCTTCTTCTTTATTTTCCTTACATCACAACTGTGATATACCTTTTAAGGCAATATCTTGTTTTAAAAATGGGCCTGCTAGTAGAATGGTGTTGCTTTTTGGAAGCATCTGGGCATTTGGATCTAGTTAAGTTACTCTTGAGAGCTCTGTTGAACTATACTGAAAATTAGACATCAAGTTCCTTCAATTGATCTCTAGAGCCAACCTCTATCCACTCTTCCTTCAGTAGACCTCTGTATGAAGATAAGGAAGAAGAGGATGAAAAAATTCAGACATCTGTTGTCCAAACAAGGCATCATGACAGTCTATACTAGTCCATAATAGCTGTTATGGAAAATTATGCAAAGCTTGCATCTTCAAATACAGGTAAGATAATGATGATTAAACAATAAAACAGTTAAATTTTGATTAGTAAATTTCTTACTCAACATCCTTCAAGAAATAAGATGTGCTTGGAACACCTCCCTTTTGAATGATCAAGAAATTTAGAGAAGCTAGTATGGGAAGAACTATGTAAAAAAACCTAAGTGGAATAATTTAGAAAAAGGAAGGGTGAAGAAAAATAGCAAGTAATGAATTGTTTAATGAAGATGGATTGCTTGATGCTCTTAATTTAGTATCATAATGTGAGAACAAGAAGACATGCAATTACTCTGAGTGTTAGCAAATTTAAAACTGATAAAAGGAAACAATTCTTTATGCTGTGAGTGGTAAACTTTGAAACTCAAATGCTCTAACATTCAGTTACCTGAGTTAAGTAGATTGTTTGTACAGAGCCTTACTGAAGCTCAGCATATCTTTGGCTGTTATTTTATTTTATTTTATTTTCATTTTAAAGTAGGGAGTCACAGCAACTATATCTCACATGCCTTTTGGGATATTAGAGCGCAATTGCAATTCAATTTCAAGTAGAGTGTGTTCTATCTAGGAAAACACTCTGTAACTCTCTAAAGTGTTAGACTTTTAGAATCAAGTTCAGGTATCTTTTAGAATTGTGTCCAAGTCTTCACCCACAGAGGCAGGTTTATTCTGTTGCTTTAGACAGAGAATTGGAGTCAGCAACTCTTCTGGTTTGGAATATAGTAAAAATATGGATCTGATTACTATAACCAAGACTCAGATAAACACTGTCACTTGTTTAAGGCTAATCGAATTAATCTTTCTTGTTTTTCCGGTTCTATACTTGATGACATAATTCCTTATAATTTTTTTTCACTGTACATTAGTCCATCTCCATTGGGTATCTATGAGACTTATATTTGTCAGAATAAGGTGTAAGTGCATCAGAGTGATGACAGACAATACAGTGTTAAGATTCTGCTGTTCATTAGAAATGTTCTCTCTAGAGTAGGTCAACTGTCCAGTTACCCCAGTGTTTTGTCTAAGGCTGAAAAATTATGCTAATTAAGATTAGACTGTGCAACATGCAATCTATTGCTCCCTCATTTTCTACTGATGCTCTATCTTACTCATTGTACAACATGTATTCTTGTGTTGCTTGAATTTAGTGAACTATAGCTGTGTGTTCATTTTATCTGTCCCTTTGATTTCATATGCCCAGGTCAAATCCTTTTCTTAGTCTTCTCTCCTGAAATAATGCTAATCTGTCCTTTCCTTATGAAGTTACTACTCCATCTCCTTCATCATTTCTCTTCTCCATGTATGTACTCTCTATCTCCACTACATCATTCCAAGTCGGGGAGACAGAGGAGGCACTGGATACTAGGATGTTAATCATACCAGTATGTGCACATTGCCACTGTGAGTTCTGCTCATGTAACTGCCAGATCTGAGCACATATTAGCTCACCACTCACAGGAAGTCAGCAGCTGAGTAACACTAGCCTATCAGCTGTTCTACTCAGGCAGTGAAATGCCTTGCACAGGGCTTGTCATTTACTGTCAGTCAAACTTACACTTCAGATACCTCCATGGCATTTTTAGCTTCCAGTGCTGGCAGTTTGGTTTTGTTACAATGAAGCTGCAGCCAAGCCTCTTCAGTCTTCTACTCTTACATTGAGATTATCAGTTGCTGCCTACTTCTCTTACCATGTTGGATTTCAGGAAATACTACCATGCAAGTCAGAGACCTTAGTCTTCTATGTAAGAACCTAAATTTAGCTTTCAGAATTTCTCTTCCACATTTCCTGCTAGTCATTGTATTAGTAAGGATCAAGTTTCTCCCCTCATCTTAAGAAGTTTAAGTCTTAAGTACTGTGCTACCATTCAACAAGGCTTGATCAGACAGAGCAGGGAGGAACATAGTGAGGATTAACAAGAGTAAGCGTAGAGTTTTCTACCTGGGGAGGAATAACTGCATGCATCAGTACAGGTTAAGGGATGACCTGTTGAAGAGAAGCTCTGAGGAGAAGGACTTGGGGATCCTGGTGGACAACAGGTTGGCCATGAGCCAGCAGTGAGCCCTTCTTGCCACTTGTGGGGTGCATTAGAAAGTGTGGTCAGCAGGTCAAGGGAAGTGACCCTCCTCTACTCTGCCCTAGTGAGGCTATATGTATACTACTGTGTCCAGTTCTGGGCTCCTCAGTACAAAAAAGACAGGGATCTCCTAGAAGAGGTTCAGCAGAGTGCCACGAAGATGATTAAGCCTGGGGAACAGAAGACTGAGTGGGGATCTGATAAATGTTTATAAATATCTATAGGGAGGAAGGAAGAAAATGGATGAGGCCAGTCTCTTCTTGGTGATGTGTAGTGATAGGACGAGAAGTGATGTCCTAAAACTTGCATGTTAGAAGTTCTGTTCTAACATTTGGAGCAACTTTGTTATGGTAAGGGTAATGGAGCAGTGGAACAGATTGCCCAGAGAGGTTGCGAAGTCTCCTATGGAGATATTGAAAACCCATCTGGATACCTATGTGACATATTGTAAAGTACATGGTTTAGCAGGGGGATTGGAGTTGATGACCTCTTGAGGTCCTTTCCAATCCCTGTGATTCTTTGATTTGAATCCATTTTATTTAAAATATCTTTGGATTTGGAAGCTTCTCTTCAGTTTTGAGAAAGCAAGTAACAAAGATTGGCACTGTTACAGTCACATGTGTATGCTTGGACATGAATGCAATGAGAGGAGTTCTGTGTTGGGTAGTAGAAAATTTTGATGTGAAAGAGTGTGTCAGCTGAGGTTGCCTGCAGACTGTAGTTAGCTGAAGGGAAACTATGAATACAAATAATACACATTTCGTATACACCATCCTATCTTCTTTGTTGCTCTCTGAGGAAATAATTTTCAAATGGCCTGCAGTCTTAATGACAGAAATGATGGGAACAGATCTTCAGCTCATCTATGGAGATGGGCTCAAAAGTCCAATACTATTCCCACTGCAGCATAAGATGCTTTATTGTTCAGCTCCTTTTCTGTTCTGCTTCATCGCAACTCGAACTCTCTGGTTCCATGATCACAAGTTTGTGCATATTCTCTGAGGAATTTCTTAAGCACCTGTCTTTTATTTGCAAAAACATAAATGTCTCCATTAGCATCACTGGACTTGCATGCTTGCCATTTCTGCTTCTTACCCCTTTGCACTGCTGGGGCCAGCACACAACTTGTTACTACAAATTAATATTTTTTTTTCCTGAGCTGCACACTTTTTCATGCACTGACATAATTAACATACACAAATCATAATTAGCATGTTGGAGTGACCTCTTGGGTAGATATCTTCTTGGCTTTGACTGAGCAGAAAATATGCATAACCATTTTTGCAAATTCTGCCACACACTGGATGCTTACATTCCTGTGTACACCCTGAGGTGCCCAGAACTGTTAGTGCCCTGTGCTCTGGGTATTAATTGGTCAGCCAATAGCATAACAGCCAATCAAACAGCTTAAGTAACAAAGGCAGCATTGTATATTTACTCTGATTATCTTACTTTTGCCTAATGAAGCTGCTTTAAGGTTTGTCTCCTGGCAAGCATCCAAAATGCTTTTATCTTCCTGCATGCAGTGAGCTGTCAAGCTGAGAGAAAAGGCCTCTTTTGTGTGCACAGTCTGTCTTTTTTTTTTTCTTTTTTTTTCTTTTTTTTCTATTTTCAGAGGAAGAGCTGAAGAGAAAAGGATGGGTATCTTTGTGGATGCCTTGACTTTCATATGTTGAAGGAGGCATGTAAGGGTGCCTTTTTCCTAAATGTTCTGATTGTTTATAACTTTGATCTAATTTAATGGAATGTGCTTTGAGAGTGCAACAGGCATACAGTTTCATCACCATTCAGCTTCTCTATTTTGGTTAATTTGTATGTCACTAGTGATGTCACAGAGTTCATTGATTATTTGCTTATACACCCTAGATCTGATCATTGGATGCCTTCTTTTGCCCCATCCTTCTCAAAATAAGTGGAAGGATGTTAAAGCAATTCTTAGAGAGAATATTTCTGAATGAAGAAACAATAAGAAAAAAAATGAATAAACCTGAGATAGTCTTCAGTTGTATATTAATGTAATTCGCTGTACAATATCCAAATAAACAAATACCCCTGTATTCTTAGTTTGATTAAAGAGCAGATAGTTGCAATTGAGGAGCTGCGAGCAAAACAATGGTCTTTTTAATTTTGAACTCATCTGTCTTTAGATGTTGAGTTTAAGGAGTCATGCAGTCCTTTGATTATTCAGCTCAGATACAGAAGTTTTCAAGTTTGAATTCTGAAAGCTTTTCTATGATCCACTTACTGATGGGTCCAGTACTTAACACCTGTGTTGCACCTATCAAGTCTGAGATACTGCACCTTCTGGGCAATTAAATTCTTATATCAAAGAATTCAAAGAGGTTCCCTGGAGAGGTTCTCTGAGAACCTATTGCTGGACCCAGAGATTTTTGAAACAAACATACTTCTGGGACGTCTTGTAGTTTATGATATCATTATGCACTCAGAAAAATAATAAAGAAGAGGCACTCCTGATAGTTGTTTCCATTCACTGAAACACTGTATTTTCACTGTTTGCTCTTGTTTACATATAGTTTATAAAAGAGTCACATCTGGATTCATGGTTTCCAGAGAAATATAATCTTTTAGGGAAAAAGATATTTATTAAGTGGAACATCTATCATAAAGTAATCCTGAAAGCTGGGGTTTGACTTATTCACTATTAGATCTGGTTAACAAAGAAATAACTTTTCTTCCAGGTGTCTTTCCAAGTTGCGTGAGGCTATTTGAGATTTCACCATTTACCTTTTCTTGTCATATAAAAGCTAAATCCCCAGGAACGAGTACCTGGTTCTAGAAAAAGTATTATCCAACAAAAGCTTTCCTTCTGGAAGCTGTAGTCAGTATCAAGCCATCTCTATACAACAACCTGTAACATATGCAGCCTTCTAATTTTAAAAACTCAGAGCTCTTCCTTATTTAGTTCTTTTAAATGTCCTGGTTCTGCCATGTGAGTATATATATGCTAAGATCTTAAGATATTTTTAAGCATCCATCTTCATAATGATTACTGCTAATTCTAAAATTAATATAATATTGGTGATATTATTGTTATCTTATTATGTAGAAAAATTTTTCTCTTACAACCCATTCAAAATATCAAAAAGTAACAGTTTTTAGCAATCACAGTGTCACATATTTATAAGTCAGTTTACTGTTTAGTGTAAAACAGATGAGTACTCCGTAATTATCTTGTAGTTTTTAGAAATGTTCAGCCACTATAAACAACATATTTCAATTTATGAAATATGTACCATGCGTTTCAATTTCTGTTTAATGTGTGCCTATTCCAAGATACCAAAGGAGCTGAAGTAGGTTCGTAATGGATGTCATTGTTTGCCTTAAGTAGAACAAACACATTTTTTGACCCTGTATGTATGAACTAGAAAAAGCTGTGTGACAAATCCATAGATAAAGGACATATGCAGCTGTTTTGTAGTATCTCAAGCATGGTACAATGTAAATAGCTATCAATTTTCTTTTAGGTCAGTAACAAGTCATGTATTAATGAGTAAAACCCGTTTCACAGTTACGTGCCATATGAAAATTTATTCTTTGGAAACATAACATGGTTGCTGGACAACACACAACCTTTCTGTAGCAGTAAGTGCCTTATTTCCAGTTCATGTTAAGTCATTGATAGCCAGCTCAAACACTTGAATGTCTTAGGTCATTAAATCAACAAAATTTTTTATAGAAACTCTGTTGCTTTATTGAATGTAATCCAGATTCAGATGACTTCCATGTTCTTCTTACGCAGTGGTAAGACAGAAAAGAAAAAGAATGACTCCAGAAAAGCACATTAACCTTCTTCAATTTACTTGTTACTTCTGCATATCTTGAAAGGTAGCTGTTAACTGAAACAGAATGGCAGATTCCCCACAGAAGAGATGAATTCCTGCTCTACAAATTCAAAATAAAATTAAGAAGCTTGTCATTTTTGTATTTTGACTTATTTTCTGTAATATGATATCTTTACTCAAATACTCCTTAAGTTATACATTTTCATTTGGTAAGGGCTTGTTTCACTATTAAATAATTTTTAGTGTTTGTATCTGCCCTGCATAGATTTCTAAGAAGTAAAGAAATTTCTTCATTAATGTCTTCATAAAAAATAGCTGAAGAGTATGCATGCTAAAACTTCATCTGAAGCTACAAATGTAGAAAAATGCTGAAGGGAGCAAATAGGCATCTGTTGATGAAACAGCTAACTAGTGTTCTGAAGAGTATCCATTTTTTCCCTACCATTCTGAAGAAGATACTCTTCAGAATAGCAATAGCAGTTCACTGGTTGCTAAATGAAGAAAGTGTGTCAACCAAAATATGGAAATTTTTTATTTTTTATGGAAAGGCAGAAATAAATGCCAAACATGTTTGTGTTGTGAAAAAAGGAAACACTGATGTAGCATGCTTAATTCCCAGAACTTCTTAGGAAAACATTAAAAATCATTCTATGTACAAGCTTATACAAAGTCACAGAGGATTTGAGAACAGACATAGTGTGGAGAATCATCTGTTGCTGAAAAAGTGCATTTTACAAACTGAAATTCCCATGAGTTACACTGGACAAGAGCTAATTTCTTCCCACATATTTTCATTGCAGCTATTTGTGTAGAAGCATGATATATGAGGGAAAGAATAATAAAAGAAGGGAGCAAACCTGATCTTCACAGACGTCTTCTCAGTGCTGCTCTCCCAGTCATTCCCACAAGATCTGTTAAGGTAATGAAAATCTATGAATTCCTTGTTGAGAATCTCTGCCATCTAATGAGGAAAATTCACTCACCAAAAGAAAAGTTTATTTCCTCTTATTTGTATGGAAAATACCCTCAGAGCAAAACATATGTTAACATATAAACACAATGCAATAAAGAAAACAGCTAACATAGTTGACATTGTAGTTCTTGGGCAATGTATTTACAGTAATTCTCTTGAACATGTATAATAAGTTCATACTAACATTTTTTTAGTAGGTGCTATGGTTGCATCAGTAGGTATTAACTTTGATTTAGAGGATGAAATATCTGATTCAGCAGGTAATTCTTATGTTTCAGCAAGCAGTGTAGCTGACTCAACCTGTAAATTACC
The DNA here is from genome assembly GCF_023343835.1 of Lagopus muta. Lineage (NCBI taxonomy): Eukaryota > Metazoa > Chordata > Aves > Galliformes > Phasianidae > Lagopus > Lagopus muta. The sequence goes on along the minus strand of NC_064435.1, from coordinate 61,671,280 downwards.
TGGCAGTGTTTATTTTTTCTAATGGTTGGTTTCTCCATTTTAGGATGAACTTTGTTCAGTTCTCCGTACAGCACATTGATTTCTGCACAAGTTTAAAATTTTACTGGGAATACATTTTTCAGAGTGTCGATTTAAATGTATACAACTCTTCTGACAGAAGAAGTGATTTCTTTTTTCAGTTTTTAATATACTTGTATTGTATTTTTTTTAGTTGCCAAAAGTACCCTGAAATCTCAGAAACAAGACTTTTTTTTTGATGACCAAAAAAAAAAAAAAAAAAAAAAAGATTATAATGAAAAAAGTTTGTCTCAGGATAAGATTTCCACATATTATGAGTCACCTTTGAAAATGGGTATCTTATTTTTTTTGTTTTTTCTTGTTTGTTTTTAATTCATTTCCATTTTAAAGGACATAAAGCAGGGATGATTTTGTAAGAAACCCTGGAAATAAGGCAAACACAGGAGACTCGGCATATAAAAATTAGTTAAATGGGAAACTGAAGAGTAACATGATCAGCATGTTTTGGTCAGTCTAGGGACAAACTATGGAAGAACACATAAAATATATATTTTTTAATTGAGTGGTTTTGTAACGGATTATATCTAAATGAAGTTTGTAGAAGCGGTATCTAGGTATGAATATACTGATGAACACAGAAAAGAGACATAGCATTTGACAGCAGAAGTTTTTGGAGGTATCCCTTAAGCATCCAAGGAGCAGAAGTCGTTGCACTGTCTATAATACTACCATCTAGTGGTTCCTATTAATATTATCACTGTACACAAAAGTGTGGAATTTTGCATGAGGAACAGCTCAGATTTTAATTGTCGAAATCATTAAATCAGACAAACAGAAATTGAGAAGTAGGATAGTAATCTGCAGAGTGAACCCTATCATAGTTATATATATTTATTTTAACATAGTCAAATGCTCAATCCATACCTGCTTTTCCTTTTATACATTGGACTACTGATGTCAAGATCAGTACCACTCTAATGAAAATCAAAACATTTCATTTTGTTTGATTTCGTAGAGATTTCACTGAAAATTATTGTGTGATGCAACTTGCGTAAACCATTATGCCAAATAATATTTTGTTATCATTAATTTTTAAAACCTTTTAAAGTGATAATTGTATCCCTTTGGAATAGTCTTTATTTATTTTGTGCTCTTCCTTTATTTTGATTTTCATTGTAACTGAATTTTCAAGATGTAAGCAAAAGTTCTCAAACATGCCAGGCACAGCTTTGGGAGCTGCAAAGTAATAAATTGATATGACAAGGGAAGAATAATTGTTGAGCTACTGCAAATGTGTATTTAAACTTGCAGTCTTGTGTTAGATTACTCTTACTTTGCATTTCACAGTGACGGCACTGAGTATTGTCTAAACTGAATATATTTGTGTCTATATCTGATCGGATTCATAGAATAAGTATATAATTTTATTTCTGTCCTTAATTTTTGTAAAATGTGAATGACTGACAGGTACTAAACATTTAATTTTTTTCAACTGTAATTTTGGATGTTTCATTGAGGATATTTTATGAATAACAGAGTGCTAAACAAGTGTAAATATAATGTTGATGTACAATGCTCTTGAACTGTACTGGAATGGAGTAAATTTTACCTCTTTAATCATGATTTCTTAATGTACGTCTAAAGGTATTAGTGGTAAAGAAAGCATGAATATCAATCTGTTTCTGTACTCAAAATGACCCCAGGTTTTATTAGTAATGGAATCTAAGTGACATCATCTTTTGACAGTCATGATCTTTAACCCAGTTTGATCTAAACCAGACTCCTTTGGAATGATATCATTAAGGTAAATCCCTGAAAAGAAGGAAAACCATTTTAGTATAAACCATTTAAGAGTATTAAGTTACTGGGAATTATTTCACTAAATTTTTGTTATAAAGAACAAACAATTTCAAGATTGCAGCTTAATACAAGGCACAACAAAGCTTTCAATTATTTTTTTACCATTGAATTTAATTTAAGCTTCTTAAATACAGTGTAAGTATTCATCTCTTTTAAAATATGGTTAAGAGGAATCATAGTTAATTATTTCTTAACTATTAACTATTTATTAATAGTTAATTTGTTAACTATTAGCAGCACAATCTACATTATGATGCTTATTCTATGAAATATCATTGCAACGAAATTATATGTATGCATAATATACTATATTAAACGTATATATATATTAAAAATTTATATTATATATATATATACACACAATTTAAGAAATCTTATCTTTTTCACTTTATCCAATCCAATTATTTCCTGTTTGTTCAATGAGTCTGGACAGTAATGGTATCGTTCCTTTTTTTTTTTTTTTGTCAGCTATTAACTGAGAATTTGAATTAAATACAGACTTTTGTATATGATGCAAGTCTCATATAGGATTATTCAAAAAAGAAAATATTGAAACTAAATGCAAAACAATTCTATTTTAATTAGCCATCAGGAGGACAAATCTATATGATTCAAATTACCAGCTTAGGGAAGGAATATGATTTGCTTCTGTGTCTGACACAAATTTTTGCATTTGAGATTTTCCATTAAAAACCATTGAAGTCACTGAATGGAAGTGAAAATAACAACAAACCTCCCACTCCCGACTTGATAAATAGTTAATATACATATATACACACATATGAGTTAAAGAGTTTTGCTTTTCCAAGGTGATCAATGTGCTTTAGTCAGCTTATTAGTTTTGTCAATATTTTTCCTTGAAAGAAAATCATACAATAGGGTTGTAGTGGCATTATCCTGAACTCAACTCTGATATTTTTAGTAGTGTTACTTTTGTTTTTAACTTCCTGTCAGGTGTTTCCAATAGTTTTGACTGTGAGATAAACCAATAGATGATGATTAATGTAGTCACTGTAAAGAACATAAACAATCCTGGAAACAGAAATCAGAGTTCAAATATGGATTCTCAGAGTAATTGCTTTTAACAAGTGCAGAGAAGAAGTGAGAGGAAATCTGACGTTGAATTTTATGTTGCCAAAGAGAAACTGCCCAGTGATAACAGAAGCATCAGACATACAGAGTGCAGAGAGGTAGCACTTTGCACAGGAAGTATCATGAAACAGCCCATGTCAGCCCAGTAGTAATTGGGCCTTTGAAGTTTCAAATGTGAGAAGAGATGAACATTCATCTTTAAAGTGTGCTGAGTCTCAGGGATTGCTTTTGGTTAAAGTAGGAATGTGCAGTTATTTGAAACCTGACCCTGAGGTCTCTAAAAAGTTTGGCTTAGGTTGTGCTAGAACTGACCTTGTAAATTTAGACAGCTGCTAGACTACTTCTAGGAGCAAATTATTACAGCAATTGTGATTTTCATGACTAGCATAAAAGCAAAGGGCACCTATTTAAGACCTGTGGGGTCAACTTTCACATTTACTACATTGCTGAGAAGTAGAAACAGTGGAATCTCGCGAGAATAATGTACCATGAAGAACTTATAGATTCTGCATAAAGGAAAAAGGAAAAAACACCGAAGTATAGTAGGATAGTTCTTTTAAGGCATGACTTTACCCAGTGTAAAGAATATTATTCAACATTATTATTTTCAAAATATTCTCTATTCATAAGCATTTACAGACAAGGTACAAAATATTTTAAAAAGCATGTTAAACCTTGAAATTTTGACAGATTTGTTTTCATTGTTTTGCTTACATGATTAATTTAAGAAACACTTTAGTTTCATTTGCTATTTAAAAGAGCAAAATGGATTTAATAAAATTCAGTTGATATTCTTCCTGAGTTTGTTATAGCTAAAGATTAAATTTAACCCTAATCTCAAAATCTAGGTTTGTTTTATGCCATGTCAGTTTGTCATAGTCTGGACTGAAATCACGCGCTCAAATTCATTATTTAAACTTTGGCAGAGCTGTGATTTAATTTCCTTTTTAAATTGTTTGAGGGATCTGAATTCAGTGTTTTCATTTACATAAAAATATGAAGTTGAGTTCTGTTTCTTGTATAAGAAGTTTCATGTAATAATTTTCTCTAAGAAAGTTTACAATTTCATATGGAATAATACATATTCTTTTCTCTTGATTATAAAGATTTCATTTCAGTTGTTTCTTTCCAGAACTTAAAGCATCTTAACATCAAAGCAAGCATTTTTTCTAGTATACCTGCTATCTTGGAAAAGTATTCTTAAAGTTCTGAATTTCTGCATTAAATTTTAGCCTTTTACTTCTGACTAAGGGGCTTAAATCTATAATGTTCTATTCTAATTTTCCTCAATCATAACTAAAGATAAAAGAGAGGCCAAATATAATATTTCTCACTGAAATATATTATTAATGAACAAACCACTGATCTGATTATCAAAATTCTAACAAACATAGACAGTATAGTAGAAGAAAATGCTAAGAGATCATGTAACATTTTCCTACTGTATAATAGCAACCAGACATAAGCTTCTCCTATAATATGTTTGTCTTGATTATTCTTAAAAATCTTCAGTTAGTAGAAGTCCACAATGACATTAAATAATCTAGTCACATGTTTCATTTGATAGCAAGAACAAAAGTAGTGATGATTACTGTTACTATTTTTAGTGTCCTTATATGTCTATCTAGTGTCTGGTCATGTATGTGCTTTCTTCAGACTACTTAAGCTCTTTTGGACCTAGAGTTTAAGCATTCATGCAGTGAAAGTTGAGGAAAAAAGTATCCTTTGTTTCTTATTCACCTTATTGGCATATAATATTTCACCTGGCTTATTTCCATCTTTGTCAACCTGAGATCTTCAAACTATCTGACTCCTGGAACTGACTCTAAGGAAAAGCACAGAATTTGGCCTTATATGTATATATGGAGGTATAATTATTTCACAAAAATGAATTCCAGATAGGCACTTCCTTTTGAAACATTTAAAGAGAATTTTGATATTAAGATCATTACTTTGATTTGGAGATCTAACTCTGAGCTTCATTGTGCTGGATACTGTACTTACAAAACGCAGAACATAAAGTGTATTATAGAAAGAAGGAACTAATATTTTAAAAATATAATGAATTAAACTAATTACTTCATTCAGACGTGAAATTATTGGAAGCTTTTTGTGAGTACCATATTTATGAAATATTTAGCCATGTTTAGCCTGGAAATAGACCTGCTCACTAGAAAATATCCAGAACTGAAGAGGAAAATGAATTTTATTTCTTACAGGTATTGATTCAGTAGTGGTAAGAACAGAATCAGAGGAATGTATTGCAAGAATGAACCACTGCTGGCAATTACACAGGGCGGTGACACACTGGAACAGGTTGCTCAAGGAGGCTGTGGATGCCCTGTCCCTGGAGGCATTTGAAGTGAGTCTGGATGTGCCTCTGGGCAGTCTGGTCTAGTGGTTGGCAACCCTGCACCTAGCAGAGGGGTTGAAACTAGATGATCATTGTGGTCCTTTTCTACCAGGCCATTCTATGATTCATGATTCTATGATAAATCTTGCAAAACAAGAAATGGGCAGGTGAATGAAAGACAGAAGAAAGTGAGGAAAATTAAAGAAAAGTATCTACATTTGAACATTAAAACAACGCTAATGAAGAAAAACAGAAGAGAAAAAACAGAGATTGTATAATTCCAGCATTGTAAGAACATCAGAAAATATTGAACAAAAGATGGAGAGATTGTTTTCTGAAAGACATTTCAATAAAAATGACGAAATATAAATAAAGTTAGATTACAATAAAGTTTTATTTGTACAATTTTTTTAGGAACTTTTGGGCTCTTTTTTGCCTCTCTGTATTCTCAGTAGTCATTTTTCAACTCTAATGCACCATTTAGATCTATTAATGCAGCCAGAAATCTTTCTGTATGTTTTACATTGTGACTGTTAGTCCCCTGTAGCTTATTAGAGCCAAATAACTCCTTTGATCTCCATTACATTTTCTAGAACTGTAAGTATTCTTGTATGTCTGTTCTTAATCCTTTTTGGATTTTCAACGTATTCTTTAGTCTATATTCATTCAAAGTTCATATCACTGTGTAATAACATTTCCTTGGTATGTTAATGAGATAAATTATGTTTTCAAAAATTTGAAATACTGATTTTGCTATCTTTACTGTAAGATATATATTTTTAAATTCATTTTTTTCAGGGATTGTACTGAAGAAATTTTGTAACTCAGAAGTCTTTAGATGAATTAAATCACTCACTGCACTGTCAAATCATTTTGGAAGAGTATAGATGTCCATCTAGAGGCTTCAGTTGTCAAGAAAAGACCTTACTAGATCTGAAAATCATGTATACTATGACATAATATTGCTATTGGTTCCAAGGACAGAAATCAGTGCTTCTTCATTAGAGGGACTCAACTTCTCTCCTTCTCTGCTGATTGCTTTTTTTTATCTTTAAAAAAATTAAATTTCTTTGTGAAGCTTATCCTCACCTTTCTAAAAGTTATGTTATCATTGTAGTCTTTTCTAAGTGTTTTATATTTGTAAGTTACATTAGTGTGTATTCATATTCTGCCATTTCTGACTGGCACTTCACACATATCCCCTTCACTCTCATCTCAGAAGTGTAACAACATTGTTCACTATATTTCGGTTGTCAGTGCAGATGAAAGTTACTCCTAGCAAAATCTGCCATGGAGCTGGCAGTCAGAGAAATGCTGACATCAAGCCCAAATCCTTATCTGTCAGGGCTATGGCATGGTACTGATTGAAAAACTTTAAGGTATTGCATGCCATTCACCTGTGGTACAATGGATATGCCAGCTGGGCTTCTATTTGACACCTAACACTTGTACTAGTAACTATGTAGGAATATCTTGAAAGTGAATGCATTTTATTTGTGGTTAATCATTTGATCTTCTTTCTATAGATGAGCATGTATATTTTATATATTCCTGACAGTAGGAATTTGTCATAATTTGTCGTGTTTCCAGACCTTATCAAGGGTCAGATAACTCATTAGGTAAACTACAGTATTTAGAAGATGTAAAGACTTTAAAGAAAATGATTAGGCTCATCTTAACTTTATGGATACCAGGCTCTTCTAACAGTTTTATAAAAGCTGTAGATTGAACTACATAGTTGCATTTTACGAGGCTTGTGCAGAATGAAGGTCAGTCCCTGCTTGGTTATTCTGCAGTTTAGGACACACAAATGATTTCATTCATTTGGATCTAGTTTTGTTGTCTTTGTCAAATATCCTAATCCTGATAAGCAGGCCACAAATGAAAGAGTGGTTTGGACAGACACTCTCAATAATCCTTTAATGGCATAGAATGCCACTTTAAACTGTCTCCAGTATTAGGTAAGATGTGTTTAGTAGGACAAACGTTCTTAAACAAGGAGTGTTTTACTTTTGATCTAAATAGGATATACTGATCAAACTAGGGGTTTAGATGGAAAAAGAAGAATTTGTAGTCTAAAAGCAAAACAACAATAACAAAAAGAAATTCCAGCATGCATGGCTTTGTTCTCAGTTTCAGGAGAAACAGACATATAATCTCAGATATACAGTACATCAGTTAATGTGTATGTTTACAAGGAACTAGTTTTTGGAAAAAAAAGTCGTTTAAGTAGAACCTTCATAATTGATGAAGATACTCTCTTTACTCACACTCACTCAATTTTTCTGTTTATGTAGTACAGCAGTAGTGTTGGCGGAAGTAAAGAGTCATATGTGGAAATAATGATTATGTAGAGATAGTATAGGAAGTGTGCTAGGTGTGGATCCTCTTCAGGGGCCATAATATCATGCATTTAAGATTGAACAGCATTTTTGAATGAGGGAAGATACATTTATAAGTTCAGTGAAGATGCAAAGGGAATTTATCAACTTGAATCTTCTAATAATTTTTGAGGAGTGGCTTTCTTTTGGAACTCATCTTTCCTCTTCCACTTGATGACCACAGATCTGGTTTGTATTGAGAGGGATCAGCACTTCTGAACAAGAGCTTCGGGAGAAGATCCTAAGCACTTTTGAACTATTTCAGTTTGACTGATGTTAGTTTTCCAACAGAATAATAACTATGCAATCAAATGACATTTACATTAACAAATTACTTTTGATTTTAACATTGTCACCATTTACCTGCAGCTTATGCATATTGTCATCATTAAACAAACTTGTTGCACATGTGTGTGAGCATAAACTGCTTTCTCTGGACAATAACCAATGCAATAACATAGAAACAATAAAGAAACGAAAATATCATGACTAATCAGTACCTATAAAGCAAAATCTCATTGCTACTTCTTTATTCATTACTTCTTTCATTGTTGCTTGCTTGCTAATGTATTCTGCTGTCATCATCACCTTATTTTTCCAACTTTAATCCTTAATTTGTTGGACTGATCTTGATTCACATGAGGAAGAGGATGGAAGTGGCAAATACTCAGGAAGAGACATCATGAACATCCATATCAAAATGTCTACAATGAGTGCAAGTAGCACTTCCTTTCAGAAAGGATAACTAAAATACTGTCAGATAGATACTGTAATGGTAATGTGACAATTACAAAAAGCAAAGGCATTAAAGGAAGGGTTCAGGAAAAGCAGTGTTTATAAATATACTGTCAAAACATTTTTTAGTCTTTTTTAGACATCCAGGGATAGTTCTAAATCATATTTATTATTGCATTATCTATTTTGCACATTTGTAACTTGTCTTATGCTTTTTCCAACATATTGAGAAATACTTTTGTTCTTATGCCAGGTAACCTAAATATGACCTCCTCCCCTATCAATTATTAACACTTTGCTAATTTAAAGAAATATCATGTGTTGAAGTTTTGTTATTTATACTACACCTGAAAGTGTGTTTACGTTACTCCATTTCAAAAGAAACTCACTGCTCTATGAAACACTTGAGGTTGACCCAAATCCAGTCAGGGCTCATATCATTAAATAACTATCAAAGCAAACAATTGAATTTTGTCTTTTGGCAGGGAGAATCAAAGAAATAAATAAGCCACTATACTGTAGTTCTGCCATAACTTCAACATGATTTCTTATATGTTTATGAAATGAAACAGGCTATTAGTACAAAGTAAATATTAAAAATGCAAGCAAATACTTATCTCTATCTTTAGGCAAGCTGTTTCTTTTCCAAACTAAACATGCTTACAATTGTACCTACCTTCTGTGACTGAGAAAGCTTACATTTGCTAAAAGTGCCTCAAAACTTTTCCATTGATACTGACCTAACAATCTCCTGCATACAGAACAACCATATCAATCTATCAATGGGAAAAAAAAAGTAAAAAAACAATTGAAAAGTGCATTCTATCTTTCTGAATACAACTATTTAAAAATATATATATATATTTGTATGTATTTATGATTATTGCAAGAAAAGAAATGCATTGGATTTCTATCACAAATGATAATCAGTAAATGGATGGCTTAATTTTTAAGCTTCAAACAGCTTCCTCTAATTAATTTTGTTCAATTCTATTGCCACAAAGAACTTCAGTACTGGCTTTTATACTTGTTATAATAATGGCCTAGAAGTGGATGCACAGAGCTTTTGGTCAAATCTGCTACATTGTATTCTGCAGTTGAAGTTATCTCCTGAAATTTGGAAAGAATGTTTGTTCCAAAATACTTTTTCTCTCAATAATGTTTTTGGCCCTTAACATCTCACTTTACTATGCTATTTAGAAAGGCTACCACTCTCATCCATGTTAGTGGTTTATAAGGCTCATTGGAAAGCTGAGTAAAATGTTTGTAATTTCCAGTTGAATTTTTAGGGAGTATGTGGAACTTGCCATAGAGAGGATGGGAAATGTACAGTTTTATAACACAATGAAATGGGGAAACTGGGTGAATGGGAAGAATTAAGAGCCTCAGGAATATCAGCATTTTTTCCTGGATTTGCTGGAATCTGCTTTGATGGTTTATTGTGACATTGTGCAGAATTCAATTTCAATGCCTCTTCTATAAGTATGTGTTTTTAAAGTGAAAAAATAGTTTTGGATAGTCTAGATAAAATCCACTTATCATCTCAAAGTTCTGTTTATATACTTTACCCATTACTATAAACTTTCCATTGCATTTTATTGCTAGGAATATTATATTTAGCAGTCTTGGAGAACGGTTGAATGTCTTAACAAAAACTTCTCCAAATTTTTTTTTTTTTTTTTTTTTTTTTTTTTTTACTAACATAAAAGTATTTCAAAAGTGTAAGAGATAGGTAAAACTACTGTGATTTAGATGACTTCATAAGTTAATTGCAACTATTCAAACAGCAGCTGCTGAGAAACTTCTTTGAATTCTTTTGATACTATATCCTGACATTAGGAAATCTGTCATCGTGATATATCTTGAAGTGTGGAGTAAAATATAGTACAGGCTTCTTGCATGGTATGAAAAGTTTCAGTTTTATGACTATACTGTTATTCAGTCTCTCATCTGCAGTGCAGATCAACATTTCTGAATTTATTACATACATCTGTCTGAACTCTTGCTGCTCAGTGGGGAAAAACAGCAGTTAAACATAGGAAACTGGAACTCCAGTTCTGGCAGGTTCTATTCTAAGTAATCAGGAAGTATCTGCAGTCTTGTTCAAAATTGATGAGTTAAAACAAAACAAAGCAAAAATATTTGTGTTTTTCCTTCTGTAAAGCACAAAGTTCACTATTAAGGTCTATTTTTTCTTTCTTTCTTTCTTTCTTTCTTTCTTTCTTTCTTTCTTTCTTTCTTTCTTTCTTTCTTTCTTTCTTTCTTTCTTTCTTTCTTTCTTTCTTTCTTTCTTTCTTTCTTTCTTTCTTTCTTTCTTTCTTTCTTTCTTTCTTTCTTTCTTTCTTCTTTCCTTCTTTCCTTCCTTCCTTCCTTCCTTCCTTCCTTCCTTCCTTCCTTCCTTCCTTCCTTCCTTCCTTCCTTCCTTCCTTCCTTCCTTCCTTCCTTCCTTCCTTCCTTCCTTCCTTCCTTCCTTCCTTCCTTCCTTCCTTCCTTCCTTCCTTCCTTCCTTCCTTCCTTCCTTCCTTCCTTCCTTCCTTCCTTCCTTCCTTCCTTCCTTCCTTCCTTCCTTCTTTCCTTCTTTCCTTCTTTCCTTCTTTCCTTCTTTCCTTCCTTCTTTCCCTCTTTCCCTCTTTCCCTCTTTCCTTCCTTCTTTCCCTCTTTCCCTCTTTCCCTCTTTCCCTCTTTCTTTTTTTTCCTGATATAGTTGGTTTCATGTTTTTGATTCTCAAGTCCATATTCTTATGCTTAATTATATGTTGAATATCTGAAAGTCATCTGAAAAAATGCATTGCTATCTTCTAAATTCTGACTGTTCATGTAAAATACCTGAATTAAGGAAGACATAAGTTGAGTAACTACAGGAAAAAGTATAATTATCTGTCTTAGCTTATCTCCGAATTTGCAGATGGTTTTGTAAAATTGCTTTCCACACCCTAGATAGCTTATGATTTACTTAAATAAAACAGGCAGTGGTAAAATAAAATAAATTCATAGAAACAAAGGCAAAACTTGTTAATTAGTAAGTTTAGTAAGAAAATTTGAAGAGAATAAGGCAGAGGACTGATGGGGAGATGAGCCAGATTTACCAACAAGGAGTGAAAATAAATAGGTTTTAAAACTGAGCCTGCAGAATCATTTTTATCATGAGATGCCTTTGCACCTAGATCCTTTCCTTCTTATGCTGTACTGGCTTCAACTTAATGGAAAGCAGAATGTTTTTATTCTTGGAAAAATATCACTCCAGAACTGTTTTTCTTTCCCAAATGGGGAAAGAGTACAAAAGACAGATTATAACATAAATCTCTAAGAAGGCAAGGAGTTTAGATGGCAGAGGTATTTACTTCAGATTGCTTCTGTTTAGTCCATCATGAACCGTACTTCTCAATGCTATTATTTTTTTTTTTAATAAGGAAAATGATCTCCCTATCTTTCCAGTCACACGGACATGATGTTGATCAGACATGATGAGATACTTCATGTAAGACATTTCTACAGAGATCCCTTTATGGTCCTCTTTTTGATGGTTTTCCCTTTCATTTATTATATCTGATTTTTAATAACATATTTCTATAATATTTTTATCTCTTTCTGTATATTCAGTCCCATAAGTGAAATGTTTTTTCTTTTCCTCCTTTCTTGCTTGTTCTGGTTTTGGAAGTAGAATAGTAAATTTATGTATTTTCTTTCCTTTCAGATCCCTTTGGTCTTTTTTCATCATAATAGATGAATTTACCCCCATGCCTTCCTTCTGTGTCCAGATTTTTCTTTTTTCACATAAAACGTTCAGGTTTATATCCAGGTAATGAATCTTATTTCTTTTTGAACCATAACACTAAAATATCCCTTCTTTGTCACTGGAGGATAATTTCCTGTCTAATTACAGATGTTTTTCTTTTTTTCTTGCTTTCTTTTTTTTTCTTTTTTTTTTTTCCTCTTCAGGTCTAAATGATCTTTCCTGCTTGAAATACTAATGTTGTATGTATCTCTTTTTTCTAGTACTCATATTACACTATGCAAAGTCCACCTGTTATGTCTTTCCACATCAAATTCAGATATCATCATGATCAAAAGTCTGTAATTTGATCCTATCTTCATCTTTCCTCTACTCATCTAAACACTATCAGAAGCTTTATTCTTCCTTAATTATCAATTTCAATCATTCAAACACATTCAAAAAAATTTTTCACTTTCAATTTTCCTATTAAAATCTACCTCTTTCTTATTCTGTACCAACATAAAATGAAATAATTATAGACCTGACATACGGTATACTAGGTGAAGATTTCTGTAAACTAAAACATGGTAGGGCATATACTTGTTATATGTGAAAATACTATGACATTAAATATGCATTAAAAAGTTATTAGGCTACATGTGAAATCCCACTGGTGGCATATTTATGTAAATTTTATCTTTTTTGATGAAAATATTCTTTTTGAGTCCTAGCAGACTATTTTATAACTATACTTGGATTTTCCTCAACAATAGAACAAATTCAAAGTTTGCTTTCTTTCTTCAGAAATACAGGAGCAGTCTAAATGTTTCAGAAACTGTTATCTTTATTTTGAATGTGAACTTTTCTTCATTTCTGAACATATAATTTTTCGAATTACTTTCTCAAGGACTAACAAAATATGTAGTGCACAAGAGGACAAACTTTGTTTAATCCACATTTCTACAGTTGGTTTACAAGTCACAATGCCCTTAGCCTGTGAGAAGGATTCAAGAATTCCAAGTGCTGAGTGTGTATAGAATATAATCCTAAATATCCAAATGTATTTCCACTAGAGAAAGATGATCCTCTTCTTCACTTTAAATAGCAATTCTTCCTTTTTGACTCCTGACTCCTCCTGACTTATTTTCTCCAGATATTTTTAAAAGAATAGATAATATATACCCTTGTCTTACCACTTTATTGCATTTTCCTATTTGTTTTTGGAAGGGGAGCCAGATGAATTTATATGGACATCATCAGACTTGAGCAGGGTTAATCTACTTAGGCTCAGGTGAGTTCATTTTAGTTTTGATTCACTTCATCGCACATCTATAATGGTTATTAACAGGCTTAGGGACCTTTGGGAGCTTATGGATAACAATGCAGCACCATGGAAGGTGGGAAATCATTATCCTAATAAGGTTGGTGTAATAATTTGCAGTCACACAGAGTTTTGGTACTAATCCTTGGGGTTGGTATAGGTCACTAGGTCTGTAAACCTTTCATCAACTTTATACATTTTTTGCTCGTGCTCTTTAATTAATGAATATATAGTAACATAAAAGCAGATGTAAAGATTTTAACATACATATATATTTGTGTGTGTGTTATGTATCACTAGCAAATTTTACTGGCTATACAGGTATATTCTTTTTAAATACGTCTGTCACTCTGAAAGTAATGCCTGCTTTTCATTTCCATGGAATTTACAACAGATAAAAAGAGCAAAATAACACTATTTGATAGAAAAAATCAAATAGCTACAAAACAGCTACAAAACGCTATTTTTCAACATAGTAATCACCACAAGTTAATTGAGATAATGGATGAGCCAATTTGAGATGCTCTTCATTTTGTGGTGTGATAGCTGTGTATGATTGCCTGGAACATGGCTTGCCTTTCACGTTACTGTCACCACTGCTGAAATGCACCACGCACTACCTCACTGTGTTACACCCACTGTTTGGTCTCCATAAATGTTTGGCAAGTGTTGATGAATGTGCCATTTTTTCTGAATGGAGGAATTCAATTCCATGCCTTTGCTTCATCTGCACTTCCATATCCAATACCATTGTGCCAGACTGCCCCTCTGCTGCCTTCTGTCACACGATAACAAAATGTAGTATAATACTGGAGAGAAAGTTCAGCCTCTATTGCCATATCTCCAACATCCACATCTGATGTCATGGTCTTCTGTAATAAAATAGGAATCATTACTTTTGAACTGTCATTGCACAGAATCACAGAATCACAGAATCACAGAATGGCCAGGGTTGGAAGGGACCTCAAGGATCATGAATCTCCAAACCCCCTGCCACATGCAGGGCCACCAACCTCCCCATTCAATACTAGACCAGGCTGCCCAGGGCCCCATCCAATCTGGCCTTGAACACCTCCAGGGACGGGGCAACCACAACCTCTCTGGGCAGCCTGTTCCAGCACCTCACCGTTCTCTCTGTTAAGAACTTCCCCCTGACATCCAACCTAAGTCTTTCCCCCCTCAACTTAAAATCATTTCCCCTTGTCCTGCAGTTGTCAGCCCTTTCAAAGAGTTGATTCCTCTCCTGTTTGTAGTCTCCCTGTAGGTACTGAAAGGCTGCAATGAGGTCACCCTGCAGCCTTCTTTTCTCCAGGCTGAACAAGCCCAGCTCCCTCAGCCTGCCTTTGTAGGGGAGGTGCTCCAGTCCTCTGATCAACTCTGTGCCCCCTCCTCTGGACCCCCTCCAACAGCTCCAACAGCTCTCTGTCTTTCTTGTACTGGGGCCTCACAAGAGCAAATTATTATTACTTTCTATATTATTTATACTTTATATATTATTACTGTGTATAAATTATTTTTAAATGTAGCTCTTAATTCTGAAAAAAAAAGTTTATATCTTACTATTTTAATAAATTGTGGTTATTCATTATTCAAATAACGTGCACTTAATACAATATTCCTCTTCCTTTTTTTCAAAAGCAGGTCATGGTTAAAGTATATTTTGTGCTTTCTATGACAAGAAATTGCATAAGGGTGAAATTCTAAGAGTGAATTTTTATCTCCGGATCTGTCCTGCAAACCACAAAATCAACTTTGTATACTTCAGAAATTTATTTTCTTTATTTGTTTATTAGCATTATTATTTGTTTTCATATATATTACATTCTTCTGTAGATAAATACATGCAATTCCTTTTACTCTGAGCAGAAGCTGTATGAAGCATGAATTAGAAAGATAAACAGTTCAGGTGTTACATAGTCATCAACTTCTAGGAAGCAGGGAACATTCGTGCTATTTTTATCCTTTTGCAAATTTTAAACCATTGGATTTATAACTTGATCTGAAACAAGTTGTTATAAGGGAGGTAGGTATCTGAGAAAGTAATCAAATCAGCCAAAATGCTGAGAGATGTTTAGGAAGTTAAATCACATTGATTGAATCACGATGGAGTCTTAAATAAAAAGCCCACCCAATTTCAGAAAAAATTGTCATGGTTTCTTACATACTCAGAGAGTGGACAAGCTCAGAGTAGTTATATTCCCTATATTTTATGATATGGTCTAATACTTTAGTTAGAAATAACCAAGGTAGGCTAGAATGAATATTTTATTCCACCCATGTTATCCAGATCTTGTTTCTCTGAATGGAGAAGGAGTCTTCTAGCTCCTTCTAAGGCAATTAGGGAAGTCAGAGACAGATGTGTTACTCTTCTTTTCAGGCTGCATTGCAAAGTAGAAAAAGAACTCTGGAGTTACATTGAGAATATGCAAGAGTGGAGAATCACCCAATATCAATTAGGAGATATAGAAGAAAGGAAACAGAAATGTTCCTCCATTTCTGTGCTGGCTCTCAAGTCTTAATCTTATGTCAGATAAAGCATTCTGGATCAAAGAGAAGTTAGATATTTCTCATCTCAAGTACCAGAACTGTTCTTCAAGTATCTTGCTAACTTCAACAAGTAAGAAAGAAAAATCTTGACTGTAAAAAACTGCATGGCTTCTAGTTATCCTGGGGGTTACAAATGGAAGCCTCTGCCCTCTCACATGAATGGACCTGAGCCAGGAGTCTGTCCAAAATGAAGATATTCTTTATCATTATAACTAATGCATGTTTGATTAGTCAAAGGGGCATGCTAGCAGCCTCCACTGATATGACCAGATGCTTACACAGGTTTCCATTACCTAATCAGACATGATTTTTTCATATGTGGGCAGATGCTTTCAGATATGCTGTTGGGAAAGAAGATTCAAGACTGAAAGTTCATCTTGAGCAAAATTGTTTGGGCATCATTTCCAACTCAGTCTTTCATTCAATACAACCCTTTATTTGTATGCAAATAGAATTTTTGAACTGCTTGGCAACTACTAGACAATCTGAACTAATGCAAAGCTTTGCATCTTATTTTCAGAAAGGAAGCCAAGAATTTCTGATAAAGAAACAGTAACATTCTGCCTCCAGGGACTGATGTGTGTATCACAATCTATTGTTCTACTGTTAGTTAGAAACCATGAGTATCTCTCCTTGCTACACTCCAGTGCAATGTGGTAGAGTTTGGACAAATCACTTAGCTTCTGTGTGCTTCACTTACTCCATCTGTAAAATTGAGATAATTATGGTATATGCCACTCAAGGATGCATAATCAATGAATTTTTAATTCCTTTAAGATTTTTAGAAGGAATATATTATATGTTAAGTGTCTAAACCATATCCAAACACTTTCAAAATAATAATGATCACTATAATTATTATTTTAAAAATATTTCATTATAATTACCAAACTTTGAGTTGAAGAACAAGACTTGCATAAGAATATATGAAAAATATTTTTAGCTGTTTCTCACATGTTCATTGGTCAACTGAGTACTTCAAAGATGTTTTCATTCACTGTAGCAAAGACAAGGCTAAGTAAGGTTATAATTGCTTATATTGCTTATATTTTTGAATATATTAAAGAGAAATGTTGGAGAGGGAGAATAACAACTAATGACAAAGGACAGTGCTTGTATAAGAGCTGTGGTCTTTGAACCATCCGTTATTTGATACAGAGAGGAATTTGCAGGCAGATGTATTACTACAATCAGGTTCTAGAGCCAATGGAATTTGAGCCAATGTTAGCAAAGATCTTGGGAAAAAAGAAAAATATGATGGTTAGGCAATAATTGAAAAATGTTATGCATTGCAGTGGCAGAAGTAATAGAAAATCATACTCAAACCCATGGAAACTAGAAGTTATTTAAGACTGAGTAATCTTTGCAGATGGCAAATATAAAAGTGATGTCATGGATGCAGAGGCTGAGAAGCAGCCTTAGGCTAGTTATATCCCACTTGTGTGTACAGAGCCTGTATCGAGCCATTCTGTCAAATCTGATATACAGCAAGGAGATGGTAGTATACAAAGAAAGTTGTTCTTACTGTTTTGTTACATTCAGAAAGAGAAGAATATATGTTTTATCAGCTTTAATGCTTCATGACGTTCACTTTCTGCCAAGACACATATAACATTACGATTTTTAATTTTAGGACTATGAATAAATAAAAGTAGGAACTGTCTGTAAAAGTAGTGAAAGCATTTTCAGCTACTGAATTAATAGTTAATCTGTAAATGATGGTGTGTCATTAGAATAACAGCCAGTAGAGCCATATATTGATTGTAGTTCTTGACATGGGTAGAGCTAAATCTTCTGCTCAATCTTCTTAATTGTTCCTTTTTGGCATCTATTTTAGATTACACCTGAAACTTTGGGATTTGTTTTAGGTTGAATAGATGTGACAAATAGTTAATATTAAACTATTAGGAATTAAATTTATATTTTACAATTATATATATTAATAGAGATACATGATAAATATAATTCTCATCTTTGGTGCAAAGTTGTATGCATTAGAGGCATATGACGTTAAATTTAGGATGATAATTAAAATATAAGAAACAGAAATGAAAATATACTGTAACAAGTGCTCTCTGTGCAACAAAACATTGTCAGTGATTGTGTTGAAATTAGCATTTTGTTGAGAAAAAGATGGAAACTTCGAAGTAAATTTTCTGGTGAAAGCATTTGCTGCAGATTGTTTTGGATTGAAGAGTACTTTTTCCACATTAGGCTGGAGATTTTTTCCGGAGAAAAAAATCTCTGTTCTCACTGCACCCTAAACATACTCCAACATCTAATGAGGACATAAATATCCACATATATGACTAGTCTTTCAGACCTAAGAACCACTAAGGCAGCAAGAGCGTTCTGTGCAGGGGACTAGACTAAATCAAGTACAGAGTAAGACTGACTGAAGTACATTTAGTTATAGGGACTGCAGGAGCAACCACTTTGATCTGCTGACTGCTTTTACTGCATTAAATCACCTGTTAGCATAGACAAGTCCAATATTATCCTGACCACACATCATTTTTTGTGTATTTCAGTTATTAATTTTAAATTTATTAAGTGATGCTATGTTTGTATTCAAACAAACACATACACGAGCATGCACACGTGTATTTGTCAATATATACATATATATGAAAACATGTCCTGTGTGCTTTAAGACAGAACAATCTGAATTTTTAAAAATAAAAGTATACAGGAAAAAGTTTTGAAGTATTGTTCCTACTTCAGTGTTGACACAGCTTGAGTTAAAATTTAGAGTTTGCATTCAAAATGTTCATCTTAGGGGAAAAAAATATATATATAGCAGTCACATTAAGTGGACCAAGATTCTCATCAGCTGGAAATCTGAAAGATGGATTGCAAAACTAAATTACTGGTGAGTGGTAAACCAGCACGTATTCAACTGGTGTGTACAAGGATGTTGATTTGCTGTAACCTTATTAACACCGAAGACATTCCAAAGGATTGGAAAAAAGATAATACAATGCCAGAGCTTAAAAAGACTGAATGAGGCAACCCACATAATCAATTGTAGGGCTGTTGGCTTGACATTGATCCCAGGCAAAATAGTACTGACTGATATAGGACTCTGCTATCAAAGAATTCAAGGAGGAAAATAAAATGAATGCAAATAGAAACAGTATATGGAAAGATGATCCTGACAAAATAATTTCCTTTTATGCTAGATTACTACTTTGGTTGCAAAATGTAATTGTGTTTATATGGTGTCCTAGGTTTCCTTAAGACAGAATGTGTCTTACAGACACTCATACATGAGTTATGTATAAATACACACAGTACTATTTATAAATACATACAGCATAAAAATAATAATAAAAAAAAAAGATTCAGAAATGGCATGATGCAGGTTAAAAAATCTAATGTCATTAAAAAGACTTCAGTTGTTCTCTTACAGGTCCTGATATGTAAACATAATTATTACAATGAACTGAGTCTTACAGGGATTTTTGTCATTTTCTTAATCAATTTAATAATTTATATCAGTGACCAGGGGGGAAAAAAAAAAAAGAAAAAAAAAAAAAAAAAGGAATATTAGTGTATTTGCGTCATTTTCAATGGCGGAAAATGTTAGAGTGGAACAGTGACTGCTGGATCCCCCCACGGGATGTGACTTGGCAGGACCTCCCAGTTTATAAACCAACAGTGAACAGTGCGGGTTGCTGCAGCAGAAGAATCTGTTTATGTGGATTTTCAGACAATAGGATTTATTGAGGTCAATTTTAGAAAGTATTACCCCACAGACAAACGCTATGTGGAAAGGTGATACATTCAGTTGTTCTCATCACATCCAGACAAGGAGCAATGGACAGTTTTTTAACTTCCAAAATTTGCAAGGAATGAAAAGTAATACAGAAAGAAACAAGGCTGTGTTCATGGTCTACAGCCAACCCAGGAGATATAATTATAGTCTGCATCCTTTTGTACAACCATAACCTGCTAGTAACTTCTCCCAGTCCCATCTTGTATGATAGGACTCTTCAAGTGTTATCAGTCCCAGACTTTTGTCATAGCCTTGCTGCTGGCACCCAATGGTCCTATTTCTGTTACGCTTTTTTCTTCCTGTAACCTGTTGCAGACGTGGCATTCTGTAGTTTCCTGTGATATCAAGGAACAGAAGCCAGTTTCTCAGGAACTACCTGTGTATTGCACACTCCTATACTATACTTAACACCAAAATTAAACATATTGGAGATAAAGATAAGGAGAGCTTGAATTCTGTTAGACTCTACAGCCAAAATGCAAAAGTTTATACAGTGCTGATACTCATTACGTAGGCCTAGTCCTGAAGCACATGACTCTGAGTTAGTCAAGCAGATTTCTTATGGTGTCTAGGGAGAGTTAGTTCCCCTACAGTAGGATCTAGAAGAAACAGAATACAAAGTTATCAGCATGTGAAATGGAGTAATCCCCGAGAAACAGTACTGTGCAAATAATTCACCGTAGGCATCATCTTTTACTTTTCTTGTTAACCTCTATTTGAACATTTTAAATTTCTATGGCTGAAGGCAATAGAAGTGTGTCTCACAGATTGCATGCAAACACTATTAGAGGAAGAGCAACTTATATATATAATATATATATTATTTTTTGTTTGTAGTTAAGTAAAATAATATTAGTGGTAAATTGAGCCTTGCTTCATAACTTCATGAGTTATTCCTCAAAGAACACAGATATTTGATAATGTGAAAAGCAAGTTAGTAGTTTTCAGAGGAAACAGTGCTGCTGCCGTTTTCAATTAGTGAGATAAAATATAAAATTCAGAAATGTAAAATTGAGGGTCAGATTTGCTTGTTAATGTGGACCAGATTCTCAACTGATGTAAAAAAAAACATAGTTTACTATAGTTACAGTGGAATTACTTTCTTCCATACCAGCAGAGTGTCTGGCAAATTTTATTTATTTTAACTCTCAGTATGACTTGAAATTACTCCAAGATACTCCACTCTTTTTCTCATTTTACTGTAAGTCAAAATACAGTGTAGAAACAACTGGTGATTCTCCTTACCATTGGAATTTAGATTAGATACAAATGCAATTTAGATGGTACTTTGTTTCACAACTCAGGGGATCTGTTGCATACTTACTAGGGGTGAGAGCATTTAGCTGACACCAGGAATACTATCATCTGGCAAGCACTGTAGCATAGACAGGACTTAGGAAAATTGTGTTTACTAAATAAAAAAGAAGTATAAGTGCAAAATATCTTGGTTTTAGGATAGGCGGCTAATTTAAACGATCACAGATGGTGATGTACTAGCTGATTATTGACAACAGTATCAGCTTTAGAAAAGGTTTTGACAGGCCTCATCATACAATGATTAATTACTTTGAGGCATTCCAATTTCCTCTCTTCTTCGGCTCATGGCTCAGGGTAAAATCTGTCGCTCTTATTATACTCTACAACACAGGAAATATCTTCTCACTGCTGTGTCCAAGGACCAATCAGAGTGCAAAAGTCAGAAAAATAAGACCCGTGGTCAATACCAGAAAATGTTTTCCTCAATGGGAATAAGGAAGGAAGTTAATGAAGCTTTGCCCTCCATATTATAATTTGCTTTAAAAGGCCAAATGGATAGGACAGATGACTAGATTTTCTGAAGGAAGCAGGTGAATATGAGTCCAGTCAATTCTCAGATTATGGATAAGAGATTTAGAAAGAAGAGAGGAAGCAAAATATATTGGTTCTCTTGCTTAAATTATGCTTGATTTCCATTAAAAATTACAAGAAGAATAGAAAGGGATATAAGAAGGATCTATCTATTTTCCTAAGATCACCTTAAAGAAGAGACATTAGCTATCATCTGCAGAATTGTTCTTATGTTCCTGGTTTTGAATACACAGTTTTTCTGGATGTAAATTAGTTATCAACACATTCTAGAAATGGACAGGGCTCAGTCCTGTCCCATGAATGTAAGGAAAATTGTTCAGCAAGTAGCTGTTGTAAAGGGATGTGGCATTTTTAATAATGCAAAGGAGATGCTACATTGCCACATATCGAGTGTGTTTAATGTTTTAAAGTTTTCCCTTGCGTGACCTGAAACAATAGAAAGCATATAGGAGGGGTGAGCTGCATCACAGTGCAGGATTCTGTTTAAGATTTTCAAGCTAGCTCCAGATGAGGTGGTAGATCTACACATCTGTACAATGATGAACAGAAATTGTTCTCTGGTCCTGGATGCAATGCAGATACATAGTTGCTGCACTGTATTATACTTTGGCTGGAATAGCTATGCTGACGTGGCTATGTTTCTTCCAGTCTTAGCCTTATCCTGGGCTAGCTTAAATCTTTCTGCCATACAGTACAAACTTGTGCATGGCCTTTACTAGAACCTAGAAATGTTGATCCTCCAATTATACTATTTGTTGTATCTAAAAATAGGGTAGGCAGTCTCACTGATATGTCCAGCTGTAATTGACAAGCTGCATTCTGTGTCATCTTTTTTTTTTTTTTGCTGGAATTCCTCATAAGCATCAGAAGTTGACTACAGCTACATGTGGAACAATACATTGCTCAGAACTATATTTTCAGTTCGAAAACAGAAACTGCTCCCTAGTTTCTGGTGGCTATGTCTTGCCTCAAGGTTGAAAATCAGGCTGGTTGACTGTTGAGGGTCAAACTTGATGTAGACTGACAGGGATTTCAGAGTTACTCTGTGTAAGTGTATGTGTGCCAGGGGAAAAGGTGTTTTCAACTTCCTCTGCAACATAGGATGTGGTTCAGCTTTTGGGAATCATCAGGGCAGCTCTCACTTCGTCAGTTTTCTAACATCAAAGAATCCTTTGGCATTACTAATGCCTTGATCTATTCTTCTCTGTCTGTAGCACAGTTTATTTTGAAACTCTGTGATCTAATTAAAACCTTAGGGCTCGTATGAAACTGAGTGATAGATACGGTTTGTGACATAAGAAAATGGGAAGGTCAAATAATAATTTGTTGATTTGGTGATCTTTTCTGGCGTGTTCTACAAGTCTTTGTCTTCTCCCTATTAAACAAAATACAGTAAGAATGCTGTAGATATTTAATGGCTTTAAAACTGTAAGAAAGCCTGCCTTGAATTTACTAAAAACAAAAGCAGAAGTAAAATAGTAATGATAGTAATTCTACTATTAAAATTAATAATAAACAAGAAAACAACCTCACCAACAAAACAAAAATCTTTAGAATTCTGAGAAATTTTTTATCTTTACCTGAGTGTGTATGGTTTACTCAGTATAAATCTTCAGCTTATTTTCTGTTTGAATCTTTATACTTCTTGCTTTTCACTCTTGTGTTTCAGTTTGGCAAGGCAAACCTCTTGACTACTTTGGCAGATTTCTTCAGTGAGAATGCTGTTTACTGAATGATTGAGGGAAGAAATGTGTGAGTTCTTTACTGACCAAATTTGAAATAGCTTTATTGTTACCTTTGAGAGTCGATGACCATTATCAAATTTGTGATCATATTACAGCAATAATATATACGTACAGTAGTTCAATGTGTCATAATTGCTGTAGATATGGGAGTACCCCAAGGAATTTATTCACCTAAATACACTACTAATGTAGCTTTGAAGAGCGACCTAAAAAACAAAGTATGTGCGGCCCCCAGTATAGTATTTTGAATAGTCATATTTTATTTCTGATCCATAAAAGAAAGTGCCTGGCTAGGGCCACTAACAAGGAAAAACAAACAAACAAACAAACAAACAAAAAAACAAACAAAAAAATAGCGCAAAAAAAGAACAGTACGTGAAAATACAAAAAAAAGGATCAAATTACTTCCCACAAAAAATGAACATGTAGTTGAGATACAGGAGCATATTTTATTTTGTTGTTGGACAATGCCCTGAAAGTACATGTGGTCTAGAAATCATCATATCAGTAATGGAAATGGGACCAAATTTGATTATGCCTATAACAAATGTTCCTGCATTTAACCATATGTTGAGCATTTTCACATGAGCCTACCTGCTATATCATCAACTCAGCAACAAATATGTATTTGTACAGAAAGAATGTTAGATTTTCCTGTCCTTATATTCATTCACATACATTTTATATACTGAGAAACATAGCAGCATTTATTTTGTTTTTGCTATATAGTCTCTATTTGCCATCAAAATTGAGAAAATCAGGAATATTATTTTCATTTCACTTCAGTAACAGCCATTGAAAAGAAAAGCTTATTTCTGCCACTCTGCATTACATAATTTATTAAATGTTTTTAAATAGGAATTCAATTCCTAAAATGGTCATTAATGTAGCTGAGGCGACTATGTCCAAAACATCATTACAAAAAAGCAAAGTATAATATAATGCACAGCTCAAGAATTGCCTGAACTCTTTATACATAATATTGTTCTAGAATGGAGTTTCTGGTATTACAGAAATCTTGCCTATCTTTTAAGACTTTGGAATATCATACATGTAGTAGAATCCTTCTATTAGTTAGCATCCACCAAAAGTGCAGCTCTAGGTGACACATTTCATTGGAACAAGGCCAAAGTAAAATTTTTCTCTATCTTCCATGTTATTGTCCACAATAGAGTAGTTCATAGTAAACATTTTAGTAAGAATTTCAGTCTATCAAAGAAAACACTATGTATATAAGCTATTGGAGAAGAAAGTAAATTCGATAATAAACTTGAATTCACTATTATTCCAGTTCAACCTTATCCATGGTATTTAAAAAATTCAGTATTCCCTGGAGTGACTCAAAAGGGAATGTAGAGTGACTTACTACATTCCTTTGAAAAGGACTATTTAAGTATTTATTATTTTTTTTTCCTCAGGTCAAAGGCAGACCATGGTACAGGTAGTATGCTAAATGTAGTGTAAACCTAGTCTCTGTCTGCAATGAATTTCAGGGCAGACTAAGGGGAAATCTGAGCCAATGTACTTCCATGCTCAGTTCATGGATCAGAAATAAATATGTCCTGATGTAGCTGACCCTGTAGTCCATCTGGTCACAAAGACCGAATGTCACTAAAGTCAGGCTAACAGTATATCACCTCACTTGATGTTAAGTGAGATTAGTGGACTCTGACGCATGCAAAGCATAATTGCAGGCAGCCTGAAGCCCACATGAGCCATGTACAATATTGTGGTCTCGCTGATACTGAAAACCGATGCATGGATTTGTCTAGTAACTTCTGGATTACATACAGATGGACTGTTCATGAGCTAAGCTGTGATATAGAACTACTTCTTAGTGTAAATAAGACTATTTATTATGAGAATATTTTTCCATCTTCAATCAGTTTGCAAATTGCTGTTTAATTTTCCATTCAATGTTACCTCCTGAGCAAAACTCCATCTGAAAATCTTTTCTAGGTTCCTTGCTTTTAATGAACATTTAAGACATATAAGACTTGTCCTGTTGTTCTGTCTTTACTGTGATCTGTCATCTAATGTTGTGTTGTTTTTTTTTCCCCAACGTTCTAATTTACTCTGCATGACTCCTATCTAAAAACTATGAACATCTTATTGTCTATTTGTTGACAATAATCATGATTTGTAGGTGCCAGATCAGTGTGAGCTTTATGTGAATTAATTATGTTTCTATTCTACTTTCACGAAAATAGTTTCTGAAGAATAATATGAACTCATTAAAAAAAAAAATAGATATCTGAATTTCCTCCACAAAATCTTTTTTAAAATTTGATAATATACCTTCCACATATTTTTAGTCCTCAGTTTTCATGCATTTAAGAAGCACTGAGGCATATAATAAAGATATCTAAAATTTACACTGTCAGTAATAACAGACCCTGCCCCCCTGCTTATTCATTTCCCAATTTTTCTTCCTACCCTCATCCCTTATTTATTAGTTTAGATTTTAGAAGTTACTCCTAGAAAAATATTTAAGATTTTTTTTTTAAAAAGGCTTTTAAGTGTTCAAAAATACTGATCCCCAATCCTTCAAGATTTGGTCCATTTCTACATTCATATTAACCTATTAAGCATAGATAGGAATCAAGCCTGAAATATTTACAGGTGTTTAAATAGCTGATTGCTAATGCTGAGATTACATGGTTGTTGCTTTTGCTTTTTGTTAACTAAAATAGGTACAATAGATCACTTTAGATCACTGATCTAAAATTTATGTCAATAGCATATCTGGTAGTTTGCAAAGTTTGCAAAGTTTCAAAAGTTTCTTGATCTTCTAGAGTCACAGCAAACTTTCTCTTCTCATTGGAATTATTTGTTACATGTTGATCCTCTGTACTACAGACTTCAGATAGCGTTGCTTCTTTATCCGGCTTTACTCTCAGCATGTAACTTCTATTAAGGAACAAAAATGAGTGACCAAATGTGACATACTTATGGAAAAGATGCCATACTTGTATTTACAAGATTACATACGTATATATAATAGCCATGCTTTCCATCATCTATCAGCACTTATTGTTAACTGGTGAGGTCCCAGAAGACTGGAGGCTTGCCAGTGTGACTCCCATCTACAAGAAGGGTTGTAAGGAGGATATGGGGAACTACAGGCCTGTTAGCCTGACCTCGGTGCCAGGGAAGGTTATGGAGCAGAATGTCTTGAGGTAGATCATGTAGTATGTGGGGGACAACTGGGAGACCAAGCCTAGCCAGCATGGGTTCACGAAGGGCAGGTCCTGCTTGAGCAACCTGATCTCCATCTATAATCTAGTGACCCGTCTGGTAGACGAGGGAAAGGCTGTTGATGTAGTCTACCTAGACTTCAGCAAAGCCTTTGATAACATCTCCCATAGTATTCTCCTGCACAAGCTGGAAGCCCATGGCTTGGACAGGTACGCTCTTGGCTGGATTAGGAACTGGCTGGAAGAACGGGCCCAGAGAGTGGTAGTGAATCCAGCTGGCAACCAGTTATGAGTAGTGTTCCCCAGGGGTTGGTGCTGGGGCCTGTCCTCTTCAATATCTTTATTGATGACCTGGATGAGGGCATTGAATGCACTCTCAGTAAGTTTGCAGATGACACCAAATTGGCTGGAAGTGTCAATCTGCCTGGGGGTAGCAAGGCCCTACAGAAGGATCTGGACAGACTGGATAGCTGGGCTGAAGCCAACAGGATGAGGTTCAACAAGGTCGAATGCCAAATCCTCCATTTTGGCCACAACAACCCCAGGCAAAATTACAGGTTTGGGGTGGAGTGGCTGGTAGAGGAAATGGACCTGGGGGTATTGACTGATGCTGAACATGAGCCAACAGTGTGCCCAGGTGGCCAAGAAGGCCAATGACATAGTGGCTTGCATCAGAAATGGGGTTGCCAGCAGGAACAGGGAAGTGATTGTCCCACTGTACTCAGCTCTGGTAAGGCCACACCTTGAGCACTGTGTCCAGTTTTAGGCAAGAAAGATATTAAGGACCTGGAGCGGGTTCAATGAAGGGCGATAAAACTGGTGAGGGGTCTGGAGTGTAGGCCTTACAAGGAGCGGCTGAAGGAGCTGGGATTGTTTAGTCCAGAGAAGAGGAGGTTCAAAGGAGACCTTATTGCTCTTTATAACTACCTGAAGGGAGGTTGTAGTGAGCTGGGGTTCAGCCTCTTCTCTTGTGTAGCTGGTGATAGGACTAGAGGGAATGTTTTCAAGCTGTGCCAGGGGAGAATTAGGCTGAATGTTAGGAAATACTACTTTTTTGAAAGAGTGGTCAAGCACTGGAATGGGCTGCCCAGGGAGGTGGTGGAGTCACCAACCCTGGAGGTGTTCAAGGAATGTTTGGATTTTGTGTTGAGGGATATGATTTAGTGAGTACTGTTAGTGATAGGTGGACGGTTGGACTGGATGATCTTGAAGCAACCTTGGTGTTTCTGTGATTCTGTGATTCTGGGAGAATTCACTGGGAGCAGCCCTGCAGAGAAGGACTTGGGTTGCCTAATGGATGAAAAGCTGGACAAGAGCCAACAGTGTTCTCTTGCAGCCCAGAAGGACAATAGTATCCTGGGCTACATCGGAAGAGAGGTGGCCAGCAGGGCTATGGAGGGGATTGTCCTCCTCTGCTCTGCCTTCATGAGAGCCCATCTGGACTACTGCACCCAGGTCTGTGGCCCTCAGTAGAAGAATAATGTGGAGCTGTTGGAGCAGGTCTGGAGGAGGGTCATGAAGATGATCAAATGGCTGAAAAACCTCTCCTATGAAGAAAGGCTGAGGGAGCTGGGCTTGTTCAGCTCGGAGGAGAGAAAGCTCTGGGGAGACCTTGTTGCAGCCTTCCAGCACTTGAAGGGAATGTATAAACAGGAGGTGGACTGACTTTTTAGACAGTCTGGTAGTGACAGAAGAAGGGGGAATGGCTTTAACCTAAAAGAAGGGAGATTTATGTTAGAAGTCAGGAATAAATTATTTACTCAGAGAGTGGCGAGGCACTGGCAAATACTGCCCAGAGCTATGGATATCCCATCCCTGGAGGTGCTCAAGGTCAGGTTGGATGGGATCCTGAGCAGCCTGAGCTGGTGGGGGGATTGAAATGAGATGATCTTTAACGTCCTCTCCAACCAAAGCCATTCTAAGGTTCATTCAAGCATATTAAAAAAGAAATTAAAAATACACAGAGATAATCTTAAATTCTGCTTTGCAGCTAGAAGTGGGTGATGAGAAGTTCTCTAAATGTGTTATTTTGAGCTGATAGATAACAAGAAGAAAAATTTGACTGAAAACTTTATGATACTCAGGAGATGGAAGATTCAGGAAAGATGCATTTTTTCTGCTTCAGTTCCAATTCACTTATATTCGCATCATGGAGGCTGATAAAATGATTGTTAAAGACAATGTTATTCTCTCTGTTGAATGGGAAATCTCATTTCTGTAGCAAAGGAAATACTTGTTGCCTATAAAGTGCTTGAAAATCTAGTACTTTTTATATCTAGAACTTCAAAGTTGTCAACAAATGTAGTTTTAAAACAATGGCTGTCAGAATGATCATATGTGATTGTTCGATCTCCATGCCTTAACTTCAACCATAACATGAGCTGGGATCATAACCGGATCCTGTATTCAGCAAAAGGGAAGTATGGTCAGAAAAAGGGAAGATTAAATTATGTTGCTCAGAGCAGAGGATCTCTAAAACCAGAAGTAACTAAGGTGTTGCACTTTTTCAAGTTACCTCAGCTGTAGGGTTCATTTTTTAGCAGACACCATCATGGAGATACATGAACCCATGACTATTGCACAGGTTTGACAAACACTGATGAAACAACATCACAGCAGAACTTTGAAGAAAAGGCAACACTCACTTTCTAGCTGTCTGCAAAGAATGTCAGATTTGGGTGGAAATAAGAAACCTGGGGATGGTGGAAGAAAACGAATAATGCAAACTGACTCAGGATTGCTGGAAAGGGAAGCAAAAAAGAAAAAAATAAAGAAACTTAAAAGATGAAAGGTGTTTACCATATGGCAGTTCACTAGCATAAAGAATGTAGAAATATATAATAACAAAGACAGTAGACCTTGCTATATCTCTTTGCTACCCTGAATAAATCCTGTTGTACTTGCAAACATTCTAGAAGTAGAGAAAACACTAAAAGAAAAACAAACAAAATCCTTCTTCCTTCTTAAGAGTTTTACAAAAACAACCACTTTTCCACTCAGTATGCTATGAGTATGCTATCAATTCTTTTTGGTTTTAAATAACAAATTTATTTACTTATTTTTATTTCCTAATATACTAAAACAAAAATATTCAAATATTCATTAGCTGAAAAATGTCACTGCTTGAAATCTGTTTTAGACTTAGAAGAGATTATGATACCTTTAGATAGAATAGAATAGCACATTTTGAAGAATTAGTCCAATATATAGTTTTGCAAACGATAGCAGAGAGAATCTGGTAGAGCTTTCGTATGTCTGTTTATTCCTGACACATCCTTTTCTTCTTTATCTTCCTTCCTCCATTCTTCCCTTCCTTCCTTCCTCCCTTCGTTCCTTCCTTCCTGTAAATTCCATGTGGTAATTTCCAACTGAAGTATCCCCATGAGATATCTAGTGAAAAGATGATGTCATATGAAAAGCTTAACAGCCAGCGGAAAGTCAACAGTAAGTATCAGTGGAGACTTCATAGGACAGACAGGGCAATATTCAAGGAGATCAGGAAGGTTGAGTAAAAGCCATCAAGTGCAGGCTCTGAGCTGAAGAGGTCTGAACCAAAGAACCATGGAATTTGGGTGACAGAATTTAGCTCCTTTATGTGTTGTGAATGGAAACAAACTACATTATCCTGCATTTGTAGGAGAGAGAATCTGAAATATCTTTACTGATATAATATGGATGAAATGTGTAGTGACTTAACAAAGCTCAATTGTAATGAAGGCAGTGACTTAACAAGGTTTGAGATGTCTGGATACGTTGATTATATTGCATAGAGGGTAGGGTTAAACACACACATACAGGAGCCCTCCAGTCAAGTCATGAGGTTCAGAGTGGAACACCTTTCTTTTTAAACTCTTTGAACTGTGGAGGTGATGGACCTAGATATGGCTGAATACACTCCTAGTCTAAGATTTGGTCAGTGGTTTATATCTAAGGGATTGTATGTGCACAGTCAAAGATGCAATCTTAGTGAAGCTAACAAAGCTTGCAATCAATCTGAGATGTGTATTTAGTAAGGCTAATAAAATCTAAACCAAACAATTAGTCTATTACCGAAGATCTGTATTGGCAAGGTGTCTTGATATTGAGGTGTAAGAAATCTCTGTGCAGGCATAATCTCAAGAGGAAACTTCTCAAGGGGAGATCCTGTCATGCCACCAGCTGATGTTCAGGCAGACTAAAGGAGGGCTGTTGAGCTGCTCACTATTTTGGGGGGTAAGATTATTGACTCGTTTGCCTTATAGATGTTGAAGCAGGGACCTGCAATCAGTTCTTTCAGCCCTCAGTTTGAGGCACATTTAGTGTGTTAATGTGTTTTAGCAAGAGTGTTATCAGAACTGTTGTTCACTGCCTTGCTATGCAGTGGCTTGTGAGAAAGGTCAGGCTGAGGCAGGGAATTGATGGAAGGTGTAGAGGGAAGGAAAGGGACAAGCAGGGGAGAACATCATCACAGTGTGAAAGGGAAGGGATGACTTGAAACAGGAGAATTTGGGAAACTAGACCACTAGAAGGAATAGAGTTTGGTTGGGAAGAGGGAAGACTTGTGCTTGGACATCCTTGAAGTATGAATGGATAATTGGCATGGCAACTTTGGGTGTCACTCTTAATCATACCCATATCTTAAACTCCCTATGCAGGAGTGGTGACTCACACTCAGGTTCTTATAAGTAGGATTAACCATGCCTTCTGAACCCTTGAGATTCTCTTTTCCATCCCACTGGGAAGAGGAGGGAGTAAGCAAATGACTGTGAACTGCTTAGCTACCTGCCAGGTTAAACCACAGCTTCTGAGTCATTCAAGGAAAATATGTGGGCAGCATATGAAATACTTCTGTATCTGTTTCATATCAGAAAGTGAGCACAGTGCAAAGCATTAGCTATATTATGCAAAAGTGTTGAATTAGAATAGTAATGTGCAACAGGTACAATTACCTTTCTGTGTTGGAAGAATGTACAACAGGATGTAAGCACTGACAGTTCAATTATCATAACAAGAAGAAGCATGATTTAGAATCATAGAATCATAGAACTGCTCAGGTTGGAAAAGACCTTAACGATCATCGAGTTCAACCACAACCTCACCATACTACCCTAACTCTAACAACTCTCTGCTAAATCCCTAAGCAACACATCCAAGCGGTTTTTAAACACATCCAGGGATGGTGACTCAATCACCTCCCTGGGGAGTCTATTCCAGTGCTTAACAACCCTTTCTGAAAAGAAGTTTTTCCTGATATCCAACCTAAACTTACCCTGGAGCAACTTAAATACAATTTTAAAGACCACTTTTAAATACCACAGTGAAGTATACTGTGATGACACAAGGATGTTTCTACATGAATTTGTTAATGCAAAATCTGGTTCTAGTGTGCACATTCACTGCAACATACACTTAATACACTTGCAGGACTACCTATGTTTCAGCATAAATATGTGAAAAGAGAACTGGAGATGTTCAGATCTGACAGGCATTTTACACCTGTGAGCAGGAAGAAGTGCAGGTATGGGAGTAACAAAAGTATTGAAATGATGGTAAGAAAGATTGACAAAGTGATTGATGTTGTATTTATCAGATAGCTTTGAACAAAGTACTCCAAAAACCAAGGCACATACCTTGACCATCAAAATGAATTTTTGCTGGTGATCACAGCAAAGAGGACATTTGACAAGATAAATGAATGATATTTTGGCTTTCTTTTCCTCTTACTTTCATTCAAGTAGATCAGAAAATGATTTTTGCAGAGAGCTCACATTGTACTGAATAAGTAATAACATGTACAAATGATACACTCCCATGTGCATATGATGTCACTGACATTTTTTGTAGATTAGATCCCTATTTACACTAATTTAGGCTCATACATAGAAATTATTACAGCTTTGTCCCCTCTCTCTCACCCAGGGTTATGCTAAGTTAAAGCCATTATAAAACAGACATGAATCTAACCTAAGACAGAGACCCTTCCAACCTCAAATTGCAATTTGGAAGTATTATATGCAAGACAATACCTGACTGTAATTCTTCATTCATGTCATTTGTTGAGAAATGTTTCTCAAGCTGAATGGTAAACAGCTCCTTACTGACCTTTGAAAAGTAAGGTGTTGGAGAAGAGGGGAAAAATAATGAGGCTTTTATTAGAGATTCTAGAGCTCCTAAAGGTTAAGTGGACTGCTGCTTATTTAGGTAAACCAGGAGAGTACACTGATCAGCAATACTGGCGACAACAGAGCTTACAGCACTCTTTAAAGAAGCAGGGTTTTTTGGCAAAATGCCACATGCAAAAAGTTGATACTCAGTAGCTTAAGGATGACATCCTCAATCTGTGCAATAGTTAACAAAAAGCCAGGTGTCTTTGGTGAAAGAGTAATAAGGAAGGAAGGAGGGGGTGAAGGGAAGGGTGACTAATGGAACATAATTGCATATGGATATTGGATATGGATTTTGTTCACTCTATGCAGCAACTAGGTATGTTTTCATACATGTTTGAAAAATTGTCCTAGGGGACAAATGTCTGCTCCTTAGGATTTAAAAGAAAACACAGCTGTACAAAAACAAATTTGCACAATTGGTGAAACCAGTGAAAATCCTATTTCGGTAGAGAAGCAAAATCCTCCATCACTTAGTTTCTTATCTAAACCACTTTGCTGTAAGAGAAAGATACATAATTATGTGGCTACTTGTCCAAATTATTGTCATAAATTACATGTCTTTACTTCTAGCTGTTATAAGTGAATGCTGCTTCTCAGTTATTATAAGCAGAACTGTAGCATCACAATATTACTAATATTCAAATAAATAATATCAATATTTATCTTTATTATTCTGCATTAAAAGTCCCACCTTTTTCAGTTATGTGTAACTTGGCATAACTTCAGTCCTTTGGGTGGATTTTTTTTCATGTTTTATGTCAGCCTTAGGCTAAGATTTTTTTATTTTTGCATTTTAATTTCAACCCAAGTTCAGCAATACATTATTTTTGTCATATTTCTTTGAACAGCAGCCCCCTCCTTTTCAAGTGGAACTTGAAATATTGGTCAGGGATGTGGTTTCTGCTGGTCCCTCCAAAATCTGTTGAAATTTGGCCAAATAATAAGCATTTGGAATATACATTCATCCAACTTTCTTTATATTAAAAGCTAAAATTTCAAAAGATTCTTCCTCCCCAGCCATGTTCTATCCTTTCACAGTATCTTCTGATGGATGAAATGCACGTGGTCTCCATAATCAAGATTAAATCAGCATCCTGGATCTTATCACTGATCAGAAATTCTTTCCTTTTACTTTTGCAGGGCAAGGAAAATGTGGAAATTAAAGCTAAGTTTTACTTGATTTTCTAGGTTCCGACTGATATCTAGTTAACACTTAAGCAACTTGGAGACAGAAGGAGTTCAAAACACAAATCTGAGGAAAGAGTAAAAGCAGAATTAGGCGAACAAGTCCAGTGAGATAGGAATATGGAGTGCAATTTGGAAATTATTTCAAGGAATTATAAGGAAAGAGACATAATGAGGTTAAGTGTGCAAATGTGTTGAAGACCCACTGAAAGAAAGGGATTGGAACGAAGAGAATCAGATTATGGTTGAGTGGAAGGCATTTGGAGAATAGTGAAACTAAAACTACTGTTAGGCCATGCTGGGAAATACTGGAGTAAGAATATTACTGAACTGGGGCATGAAGACAATCATGAAACAAGGAGTGAGCTAGACAGAACAGAAGAGAGAGGGTAGCAGATTGAAATAAAAGGAGACATTGCACTCAGAGGAAAAAATCGCAGCTCTATTTCTGCACCCAACATATTTTACTTCAAGAGTCAGATGTCCCTAGTTACAGAATCACAGAATGGCCAGGGTTGGAAGGGACCTCAAGGATCATGAATCTCCAAACCCCCTGCCACATGCAGGGCCACCAACCTCCCCATTCAATACTAGACCAGGCTGCCCAGGGCCCCATCCAATCTGGCCTTGAACACCTCCAGGGACGGGGCAGCCACTACTTCTCTGGGCAGCCTGTTCCAGCACCTCACCATTCTCTCTGTTAAGAACTTCCCCCTGACATCCAACCTAAGTCTTTCCCCCCTCAACTTAAAATCATTTCCCCTTGTCCTGCAGTTATCAACCCTTTCAAAGAGTTGATTCCTCTCCTGTTTGTAGTCTCCCTGTAGGTACTGAAAGGCTGCAATGAGGTCACCCTGCAGCCTTCTTTTCTCCAGGCTGAACAAGCCCAGCTCCCTCAGCCTGCCTTTGTAGGGGAGGTGCTCCAGTCCTCTGATCATCTCTGTGGCTCTCCTCTGGACCCTCTCCAACAGATCTCTGTCTGAGAGCTAAATGCAGCTCTATTTATGCACCCAACACATTTTACTTCAAGAGTCTAAGAATCTAATGGAATTTTATTATGAACAAAACTTCTGGTTGTCTATATCCTGCCCTTGATATTTGATGCCTGTAGGACTGCACATAACTAAAAAATCAATTTTAAAGGAATCCAATTAAATGTGTAATGATAAACATTCCTATATTAGGAAAAAAATATATGAAACCTTCAATATAATAGTTGCTTGACTATCAGGGTTCACAATTTCCAGCACAGATCTGTAATAAATTGATGAATGTCTATCTTATTTTTTAGCTCTTTGAAGGTTGGGGATAGATAGCTGGAAGAATAGGTCAGTGGGACAGATTAGCCTGACCCAGGTATGAATTACATCTTTCCAGTTTTTGAAACTACAAATTTTTTGTTGTTGTAGGTAATTCCAGTTGGAGATGTCAGCTTTGTAATAAATTGATAAGCACTATGCCTGCGCATTTTTCTATATCTTAGGAAACATCACGAGAAAGATTCTATGATTTTGTGAATACATCTCTAAGCCAAACCTTTATTTACTTTTCCATATATAGCAAGTTCTTTTTGAAGAGTTCTGTCAGTTTTTTTCATCACAAAGTTAGTTTTCTGATCTATGATACAAATTCCTATATCATCTGTGTTACGTTCTTGTTTGAATATTGTTGTGATTAAGTGACTTAAGCTTTCTAACTTATTTTCACAGGTTATCATCTCACTAGAAGGATAGGATAGGGTAAGTTTTAAGTCCTGTGGAGACTACTTTTCTGCAGCCAAGTTTTCACTCGCATTCAACCAAATATTAATTACCTTATTTAATATTACAATTTTATACGCAATTTTTTACAGATTTTCATTAGAACTATGCAGTCTATGTATACAACATAATTTACCTTTATAAATTACTTTTTTTTGTTGTTCTGTCAGCAAATCGTATTGAATTAATTTGTACATGAGCTATTTTTCTATGTGTGATGTCATGCAGTATCCTCCTTTAATTCACAGATGCTCAGGATAACTGGCTTTTATTTCTTCATTCTTTTTAACCCTTCAAAAGATTGGCACACTAGATCTTACTCACTCTTGTGAAATTTCCCCAGTACTTACTTAAGGTCAGCATTAATGATTCAGAAATTTCTTTTCATTGCTGTAACTGGAAAACCTTGCTCCTAAATGTTGAAGGACATCTTAGAATCTGTGAGACAGTATCTGAAATAAGAGTTATCACTTTTCCACACACAACTAGATATTTACTGTAATAGCTTCATATCATAAGGAAATGTTGGTACTCTACATTCAATCTCTCTTCTTTCCCACTGTTTCAGAATGCATTGAGTAGTATGACACCCAAAAAAATTACCGTAGCCCTCCACAGCGATCATCTTTCTAAATTGAGGACTGACTCCTAACTTCTGTTTCCAATCTTCTAGCCAATTATACATGCAAGACTGCTTTTTAATCTTCTGGATTCTCAGTTTCTTTGAGTCCTTGATAAGGGATCTTGTCAAATGCCTTTTGGAAATCGAAATAATCTGTATCATGAGGGTGAATTTTATTCATTCTCTTGTTTTCACTTAAATAACTTGATTTGTGAGGCATTATTTCTCTTTCTAAAAGTAGATGTGACTCTCTTCTCTTATAACTTATTTATTTAGATGCTCATTCATTTTATCCTTCATAATATTTTCAGCTTATTTGCACAATAGGGATGTTGAAGTTCCTGGTCTGTATTTCTTTCAACATCTCCAAGTAGCCGTTTTTAAAAATAGACTTATTATAATTTAGTTAATCAGATATTTCAAATGGCTGCTGTGCATCACAGTTAAGATAGTTCATTCATCCATTAGCTTAGAATTATTGGGTAGGTATCATCTCGTGATGGTGACTTGGCACTATTCATTTCATCTTTTTGCCTGATAAACTCTTTTAGAAACATTTTAGTTTGAGATGTGCCCTTACTAAGAAGAATTTTGGTGTAGTTATTTCTCTTTTTTTTTCATGTCAAACATTAACAGTAAGGATATTTATATAATGTATATTACTGTTGCACATTTTTTATTAAGTCTTTCCATATCATGTCAATCTACCTTTCCTACCAAATCCTTAGCACACTTCTCATATCTGAGATATTTGAAAAAAACTTTTTTTTTATTTGTTTGTATATAGCACTATAGCATTGTTTGTTCATTTACACTGTCAAACTATGATCCAGTGCCTTTTCCTGGTATACTCTCTACTCATCATATACATTACGAGATAGGGAAACTGGAAGAATTTTTACCCTTACCTATCTTTCTGCCTTAGTTTTCTTTGAGTGTCTTTCTTTGAGCATTTTTTATCCCATACAGGAGAACACAACCAAGTGAACTTTCCTTGGTTACAAAGTTCTACAGCTTACTTGGGAATGTCTCTGTTCTGCCAGTAGTTTTACAGAATATTTCATGTTCTCTAAGACCAAAGCATTAATTGCCATAAACAAGTGAACTTATGATGACTGGCAGTGGCAATAAAGTGTTTAAAAATAGCTCTTGAATAAAGAAAATGTTCAGAAGATTCATATTCCTCTACCTCTTCCTGAACAACATACTTTTGGTGACAAACAGCACATTCCTGCCACATCATATGTAGGATGGTTATGTGCGGAGTTTCATTTGACACTCAGAAATGCCTTTAAAGTGACTGATACTACAGTAGTATATTTTCCACACACTGAAAGAAATACAAAGGAAAGAGACAGAGACTTAGTAAAATCTTAGCAATCTCTCTGTGTCTGTCTCTCTAAATCACACACTTCCTTTTTTGCTGTTGCTGTTGTTTTTAATTTTGAATAAAGTATTCAAAAGTTTTGGAGAGCTGTGTTTGTGATAAGGGTGGTGAAGTATATTTATGAGGGATTTTAAGGTAAAGATATACTATTGTACCACTGTCATAAAGTGACATTGTTGAGTGTCACATTTAACAGCTCTCATCAAAGTTAAAAGGATGAGGACTGATAGAATTTGGCTTTCCAAATTTTCTTGAAACTTTGCAGAGCTTCTGTGGTTTAAAAGCTAAACAAAGTCAACTAATGTCTGTACAGCCTTATATATATATAAAGTAGTTTAGCATGACAGATGTATGATGGCTGCTGTGAAAATAATGCAAAATAGGAGGCATTCTATTTTATTGTGTTGGTTCACAACAACAGTGGTGGATGTTGATGGGATGTGAGTAGAGGTTGAACCTTCCTGCCAATATTTTGTTACATTTTGTTGCCATGTGATGGATGGCAGGAGAGAGACAGTCTGAAAGTGAGTATGAAACAGGTGTGTCATTGAATTTTTCCATGAGGAAAAAATTACACCCATGTGACGTTCAGTAATGCTTGCTGAATGCTTATAGAGACCAAACAGTGGCTGTCAGCACAGTGAGGCAGTAGGTGGTTCATTTCAGTCTCCTCCACTGTTGCAGATTTTTACAAGTAGGTGGGAATTTGCTCTACTAAATAGTGCTATTGTGCTCTTTATATCTGTTGCAATTTCCATGGAAATAAATAGAAGGCATTATTTTGGGGGCAACCTATATATAAATGTTCAGTCTTGTTGATGAATGTATCTTGTTAAGAGGTCTTATTTTGCTGGGGGTCTATAAATACAATTTCTTTTCCACTCAGTTTTTGTATGTTCAAGTGACCAATGCCATATTTTTAGTTTCCGCAGAAGTACTTAAGAATATTTAAAAATTTTTAAAACACACTGTATCAAGAAGTATTCATTATGTATTTTTTAAAATCATTTTAGACAGGCAATCAAGCAGTATTTTGCAGTATGTTAGATCTTCCAATACTGCAATATATTTGGTGTTAACATAAAATATTTTGTATTTGTTGTTATCTATCATATCTGTTCTTTAGACCCTTTCTTTAATTTCTACTGCTGCCATTCTGTTTGTTTCCTCCTCTTGCTGCTGCTGCTGTTGTTATTCTTCTCCCCTTCCTTTTTCTACACTTGCAGTGCTCTAAATCTGTCAACCAGATGTAACTTTCAGGAGTCCTGATTACAAGCAGATTTGCAAGCTCTTCTATGTTACTTTCTATTTTAAAAAGTTGAGTTGGGATTTGGAAAAAGCTCCCCATTTAGTTCTTTAAATAGAAAGAGAAAACTGTAACTCAATATTGGCTGTTGGTAAGAACTACTGAAACTGGCTCATGACTGGAAATATATTAGTGACATTGTTTGGTTTTATATATAATGATTTATTTTGGTGGTATTATAAAGTGTGTAGAAGAGAGTTTGTCTCCATTTTAAGTATTTCCAAAGGTGCGAGGCCTTATGTTGCCAAGGAAATAGACAAGGGAGGACTGTTAGAATGTCTGAAAAAATAAAAAAATCCTGGTCAGTTTCAATGTCCTGTATGGGAGCTACATATCAGCTGTAGGATTGCACCAGGTCTTTTGACTCAATAGCCATCTTGTATCATGTCTGCAGTGGTGATCTAAGCCTTTTCAACTAAGCAGTACTCTAATACAACCTGGTGTGCAAATACAACCAGTTACAAGAAGCATGCAATCACTTCTATCAATCCTGGTATTCATTCAAACTTGCCCATGATTGGTCAGTGCTGAGGACCTGGGCTAATTTCTACTTCATGGCAAGACACCCTCAACTAGATATTACTGTCCTAAGAGAAAAATGTGACCTAGTCATGAGAAAAGAGAAGCTAAGACAAATTGAGGCATGTCTCTGAATCACAATCACCATAGCATGACAGCATTTCTTTAGAGACCATCATTTGCAAGTGTAAAGTCTTGCATCTTCGCAAGAACAACATCAGGTACCAGTATAAGTTGGGATTGGCCTGTTGGAGAGCAGTGTGGGGGAAAGGGACCCAGGGGTCCAGGTGGACAGCAGGATGACCATGAGCCAGCACTGTGTCCTTGTGACCAACAAGGCCAATGGCATCCTGGAGTGTATTAAAAGGGGTGTGGTTAGTTGGTCAAGAGAGATCCTCCTCCCCCTCTCCTCTGCCCTCCTGAGACCATATCTGGAATATTGTGTCAAGCTCTGTGTCCTTCAGTTCAAGAAGGACAGGGAATTTCTTGAGAGAGTCCAGCACAGAGCCGCAAAGATGATTAAGGAAGCGGAGCATCTCCCTTATGAGGAGAAGCTAAAGGAGCTGGGTTGCTTTAGCTAAGAGGAGACTGAGAGGTGACCTCATTAATGTTTATAAATATGTAAAAGGTGAATGTCTGGAGGATGGAGACTTTTCTCTGTGACACCCAGTGATAGGACAAGGGGCAAAGGATGCAAGCTGGAACATAGCAGATTTCACATAAATATGAGAAGAAACTTCACAGTAAAGTTAATGGGGCACTGGAACAGGCTGCCCAAAGAGGCTGTGGGATCTCTTTCTCTGGTAACATTCAAAACCCATCAGCACGCATTCCTGAGTGACCAAATTCAGGTGTTCCTGCTCTGGCAGGAGAGATTGGACTAGATGATCATTCGAGGTCCCTTCCGGTTCCTGACATTCTGTGATTCTGTGATTATGTGATTATGTGATTATGTAATGATAGCATTTAAACAGTAGCTTGTCAGTGAAGAGATGGTGGCCAACAGTAGTATACGGTTCAAGGTGCTTTGGAGGCTTCCCGTGTTCATAGTGGACATTCACTATGGTAGTATTCTAAGTACATAAGGTACTCTTCATTCTTTTTGACTTCACAAGAATGTCAGCCAATACCTCACATTGAATATGATGTTAAGATCTCTGAAGTCAGTTACTAGTCAGCCTGGTTTGTTACAGTCTTGGAATCCATACTAGATTTTGTTAATAAAGTGAATAATTTCAGTGTAGGCGATACTCAGCCTACTTTATATTCCAGTGTAGTCCGTTTTATTAAAATTTTACTTAAAAGGGAAAATTTCTTTGCTTCCAAAGCAGGTTCAAGGACATTTGTAAATTTAAAAAGAAAAAAAAAAAGAAAAAAAAAAAGAAAAAAAGAGAGATTTATGCATATATGATAAAGACAAGCAAATTAAAATCAAAAAGTATTAAAATTAAGGATAACATGTGGCTACAAAGTGTTTGGGAAAATGTATACTTCTAGCCAAAGTGACAGTCATTGCCTTGTAGTTTTAGCAAAGATGTCTGACCATGGTGTTAGCTCTGCAGGAAAAGTAATTTAAATAGGAAAACAGATAGAAAATTCTCTTGAGATCTAAGACTGCAGCTACAAGGAGCTGCATTTGGCCACTGATGGGTTAAGTTTGGAAGGATGTATCTTACAATATTCTGCATATCAAGTCAGATATATCTATAGTTCCCACTACTGGACTTTATATTTCAGAAATGTTAATAACTACACAGACTCAGTAGCCTTTCCAGCATCTTGAGTGTAACAAAATTGTCTATTACTTTTCAGGAGAACTTGCTGTCTGAAGAAACATATGTTTGCCTCTGAAACACCATTGTTTCTATTCCTATTTATTTGTAAGTTATTCCTACTTGTATTTATTCACACAATGGGCAAATCCTTCATGCATTTGATAAATAGACACACTGCATTTTTATGGTTGACATGAAATGGAAATCTGCAATAAAATCATTACAGACATAAAATATTTGTGTAATTGAAGTCACAGTCAGTTTCACTGGAGCACCTCTCCTATGAAGAAAGGCTGAGAGAGCTGGGGTTGTTCAGACTGGAGATGAGAAAGATCCTGGTAACTTCCTTGCAGCCTTTCAGTACTTAAAGGAGACTATGAAAAGAATGGAGAGAGAATTTTCACATGGGTAGATAGTGATAAGACAAGGTAGAATGGTTTTAACCAAAAAAAGGGGTGATTTAGATTGGGTGTTAGGAAGATCCTTGACTAAGAGAGTGGTGAGGATTGTTCATAGATTGATTCCCCATTACTGTGTCTGTGGCCAGTTTGGATAGGACTTTGGGCAATCTGGTCTAGTGGAAGGCATCACTGTTAATAACAGAGGGATTGGAACTAGATAGTCTTTAAGGTCCCTTCCACATCACACCATTTTATGGTTCTGTGTGAATTTAGAACAAAATTCCATCTTGATATGTAATCAGTATCTGTTTGAAATCAAAATCTAATTTACACTGTCAATCTAGTGCATAAGTACTTCACTGATAAGAAGCCTATGTAACTACATATGAGGATGTTTATTTACTGGCAGCAGATATTATTTTAGATGTTAGGGGAAAAAATATATTTCTTCTCCATTTAGTCTTATTTAAATGCATTCTTCACATCCTATGATTGTATCTTGCAGTTCTTACACAGATTACATAGATTTATACTCTATAAGAAACATGAGCACCAGAACTTTGAAGTTTGTGTATCTGAATACACCAAAAAAACCAAAAAGCTGATAGGCCAGTCTTATTCTTTTAGTTAACATAAAACCCAAGAAAAATAGTTTGCATGAAATTCATTTAGCACCCGGTCTAAAGTGTTTTTTTTTTTTTTTTCATTTCTCTTAAACTCTCCAAACCAGATAACCTCACTAATATTTTATGCATGAAGCTATTTCACTCAGCATAATGATGTTTCAAATGTACTGTTTCATTACAGACTTTCCAATAATTTTATTTTGATTAAAGCACTTGTGTTTTAAAATGATATCTGAAACTGAAATAAAGAAGCAAGTGCCAATACTATACCTAAGCTTATGAACAAACTTTAATTTCTAATTGCATGTGGGATTTCTAATGAGCAAGAAATTAAGTGAAACTATGGGAAGAGAGATTGAAACA
The DNA here is from genome assembly GCF_023343835.1 of Lagopus muta. NCBI lineage: Eukaryota > Metazoa > Chordata > Aves > Galliformes > Phasianidae > Lagopus > Lagopus muta. Next base: position 61,628,600 of record NC_064435.1, on the reverse strand, counting down.
TCGCGTAGAAAAAGAAGGGGAAGTCTGGAAATACAAGCACTGGCAGAGAACTTAAGTCAACCTCTTACAGTCTTGGGGCAATTTGTCTTGACCTGAGCTCATGTTTACATTCATCTAACATGGTACTAACTGCCATTCTATGGAAGCCACGAGTTTGCAGCTGTTAACATCCGCTTCTTGTTTTCCTCCCGTGGTCTATTCTGACTGCCTTTGCCATCTCCTCCCCTTATACTTTCCCATCCTTTGCTTCGGTATGTATTTATATTAAGAGGATGTGACTCACTATTTCCATTCAAGTCTCTGCAGTAGAAATTCCTAAAAAACTTGCACCCCTTGTTCATAGCACCTTGGAAGTACAGTTGTTTTAGGAAGGTTAATTCTGTAGCCTTCTCCGTAATCTAAAGAGGTCTGTCTGATATGCGATGATGGGAAAAGATACACATAGGACAAATTCAAGTAAATGAGAGTAGTAAAACTGTGCCCGGGAGAACATAGCAGATCACTTTTCTGTTGGCAAAACAGAATTATTGGTGATGCAGTCAGGACTTATAATGTGTTTATTTATGAGTAAAACTACCAATGTATTTATTTGAGAAGTGATAACAATCAGAAATTTCCCAAAGGAAATGTGATCTCAAAGGCCAATAAATTTATCTTAGAACCTAAAAATGCTTATAAAAAATTGTCTGAAAATACTGAATCTAAAAGAAAATAAATGTGATACAATGAACTTTAAAATTTCTATGCTGAAGAAAGAGGAAGTTAGGAACTGAGAACTACTAAAATCTCAAAACAGGGTGAATGTGGGGCATTTTTTATTTTGCATAAACAATTTGCATAATAAAGGATAAACTGACAAAATAAGTGATTTAAAATAAAAAGGGTTAGTTGAATAATTAAAAAGCACATTATAGCAACCAAATTTAAATGTAGCAAGATGAATAGTTCTTACACACTATAGTGAGGAGATACAAAAAAAATCCTCAGACAGAAGCAAAGTGGATACGAAAATAAACTGGAGAGATCATATTTTAAGTATTTTTTTCAGGAAGACAAAATTATGTACCAACATGTATACAGAAACTGACTGTATTTTTTATGAAGTCATTTTTATTTCTGTCTAGTATGACTGCCCTATAGGTCTAACAAATACAAATGGGAGAATATGATTAATATAGAATTATAAAATCAACTGTGAAATGTATTTTCTTTATTTCCACATGATAACCAGGGAGAAAGAAAAGCAAAGGGTAAGACTGACATTCCTTGTTTAATGCAGCTTACTTAGTGACTGGCATAATGATAAGTGATGGTAATTTACCTTAAAAACCTTAATGAGTGGATCATTACTACAGAGAAATGGGAAGAAAACTTTAATCCCACAGAGGCAGAGCTCCATGGTTGGCTGTGCAATAACCAGACAGAGCTCTGAATGAGATTCCCAAGCTTCTGTTCCCTAGATAAAATTTTCTCTCACTCCACTTTTGCAAAGGTAATGAGGAGGTAATGAGGCTTGACTTGAATTTTTTCAGCACTTGATTCCCTTCATTCCCCAGCAGGTTCCCATAGGATAGAGTAAGATGTTGGATTTATATAAAAGCTGTGCTGATAGATAGGTGGAGGAGGTGAGCCATGCTATTTGGTTTTGGATTCTGTCTGTATGTGAAGGAGTTCAGATAAATTTCAAGTTCTTTCAGCACCGTCAATTCACTCTGATAGTTTCCACAGAAAAGACAATTTGACGACATGCAGGCCTTGTCAGGGCTGTTGACTGTTTATTTTGTCACTTTACAGATATTAAACACTGACCTTTCTGAGCCACCTTTTCTTCCTCTTTTCCCCCCATTTTTCACTAGCCTAATACATACATCTGAGTAAATAATAAAATGCAAAAAGGTAGGCAGAAATGCTGTATTAGATCATTAGCTTAATTTGAGCTGAAAGGTCTTTGTTGTAAGTTGGGGGTGGGAAGGGACCTGGGGACCTTTGCAAAGTATTTTGCTGGCAAGCTTGTTGAGATTTGATTGCCTTTGTTGTGATAATCTGAAATTAATTTGCACTTGAACCCATCTTTCTTCTGGGCTCAATTTAAACACGGTTATAATTATGCGCCCTGCATGAAATTGAGAACAGACACTGATATGACAAGTCTGAATTTTTTAATTCCCCAGGTACTAAAGGCTTTTTTCCCCACTTATCTCACAAGGTAATAAAACAAAATGTTCCAGTGAAGCACATGCTTAAGAGAGAGGTATTTGCCTGAGGGGAAACAGTAATAATCAGTGTATTGCTACACATTTACTCATGTACTTTCTCAGTAGGTCAATCTCTCTCTTTTAAAGTGATGTTAAACTTCTGCTAATATTGGTTGATTTGTACCTGGTACTATATAAAAAAAGTAGAAATGATATGTTTTATTCCATTTTAGCAGCTCCTCATTTAAAAAGCTTTGTCTCAAACATCCATTTTGATGGATATTAAAAAAAGAAAGAAAGAAAGAAAGAAAACTATTGAAGACTTCCTCCTAATATCCACAATTGATCTTAGCAGTGCACCTTTCTTGTTCTCAGTATGAGCTGTAATATCCTTATCAGCATTCTTTTAGTTTTAACCCAGATTAGTGTTTTTGGTGAGGAATCTCATTAACTACAGTAAGTCCATTTTCTTTTGTGATTTCCTTTGGAATTGTAATGTATGAAAAGGCCACCAAGGTCAATACCCTGGGCACAAATTCTTCTTTAAATCATCATTCAGCTCAGAGTAACAGCATTCTCCTTAGAAATACACATTTTAAAGGACCTGGAACAAACTGCTCAGTTTCTTAGAAGTAAAAAGCATCCAGAAGTGAAGCAGAAATTGAGAACACAGGAAATAACGTCTAGAGATCTGTACAATAATTATTTGTGAGATACATTTTCTTTTAACAAGTATAATAATTCTTATCTCTGACTCCTAGTTCTGTATACTTTATTTTTTTGAATGAGAAAGGACATTTTCTGGTTACATTGTCCTACATTTTAACACAGCTTTTGAAGGCAGTAATGATGTAACTACGGTTGCCTTTTTTTTTAAGCGTTAAGTGCTACCAAGGTAGCATCTTTTAAGCTTTAGAAATCACAGTACTGCTTTACACAAAGTTGAGTTTCTTGAGCATATTGAGTTATTAAAAAAAATCTTGTATTCAAGTCAACTAAAGCAAGATTGCTACTTACAGCATACTTCTACTGATATTGATGTCAAAAAGAAGTACAAAACACATTAGCTGCGTAGTTCACCACAAGCATTCAAATTTTCATTGATATCACACACACACACACAAAAATCAAATAGCACCTAAATAGCACCTCATTGTGGTTAAAAAAAGATTAGCTGTTGCCTCCTTTGTGAAGTCAGTATTCCTTTGAATGAAATATTTTCAAGAAAAATTTCTGAAAGATAACTTTTTAATCAAAGTTTTCACGCCGTCTGTAATGAAAATAAAGAAAAATGGAAATAGGCAATGGTGCAAATATGAATATTTATCCTATTCTTCATTATTAAAATAAAAGCTGTGACCAGTCACCGTTCAAAGGCTAAAGAGCAAAACTAGAAAAATTAAAGGATCGCTATTTTTCTACATTGACATCAATGTTAGAGTCAGCTATGTTTGTCAGAAATATGCTTTTTATTTTAAAAATTGTCTATCCTTAGTTTGTTCAGATACCACTTTTTGTTGAAATGAGCAGGGAATGGAAGTGATATTATATAATTTCAGTGAGCATGAATCCTAAGTGTAAAATGTTTTATGAAAGAAGACACAGATTCTACACAATTGGTTTATACTGAAATATCCACATCGCAGATCCTAATATATTGGAGTAGGACCCTATACAGACAATGTTGATTAAAAAAAAAATTGAATGCATTCCTTAGTGTATTCTCTTCAGAAATATATTTAGAAACACAGGAAACAGCAAATCAAATCAACATTATTAGTCCACCTATTAAACAACGTAGTGGCTCAAAGCAAGAAAAAGTCATTAGTATGTAGAAATAGATAGCACTTTACATCTTGAAGCCTAAGAATCTCATGATATCTTAAAACTGTAAGGTACAAATGCTTTCAGCTTATGACCAGCTATGAGACATATAAAAGGCAAAAATAATAATATGGGATGACAGGCTAAGAGAGCATGTATGATAAGAATTCTGTGACCACACATGGTGCGGTACATTTTCACCTCTTAGTTTATGTGTTTTTCTTTCCACTGCCACATTTTCTGGTGACTTTATCTAGTCTTGTTCGATCATGCTGTGCACATCACAGTCACTTACTGACAAGCAGCCCTGGCTGAAGCATTCAGAGAAACAACCTTCCACAAACAAAGCAGGCAAGTCCTGTTTCTCTTAAGATAAAATCTGCTGATCTCATTATTGATTGTCTGCTTTCAGGGGTTTTGTTTCCTGAAAGTTTGATATGGGGCAACAGAGGTGACAAAAGATTGGCACCGCGACCTGGAAATTAAATGGTCGACTATTAGATCAACGTCAAATAGGGTGAGGCTGAAGTGTTTGGCAAAAGCATTAGATGCTGTCTTGACTTAATCTCTCTTTCCTTCTTTCTCTCTCTCTCCTTTATCTTGAATCTGTTTTGAACCCTCCCAGGCAATTTACTATCCTTGTCATTGATTTCTATCACCTTATGTGCCCCTCTGAAGAATTACTTTTTGAATGATAAATCAGCATCCTCATTTAAACAATTGTATGTCTCACCTTAATGTGAAAATAGTCACTGAAAGGAAAAAATACAGTAAATATTAACATCTATCACTGACCAAAGGAATCTTTGTGATTTTGAATGATGGATCAGCTTTTGTTTTATTATAGAGTGGATAGCTATACTAGAAATAAGCTATGAACCTTCTCTTTTATTAAACTCTTAAGAAATTAATTACAGAGGCAAACCACAGTCAACAAGCTGAAATAAAGGCAAAAAAAAAAAAAAGAAAAAAAAAGAGAAAGAGCTGCTCAGCAAAGCAAACTTGAAATCAGCATCCAGTGTTTTTTGCAAATAAATAGCCAGTAATGTCCTCAGACATGCTCCTCTTTTCAGAGGTGTTACAGTCTGGATATTTAAGGGCTGTTTTGTGCTGAGAAAGGAAACCAAAATGCAGAATAATAGACCAATCTTTTCTAATATTCCTTCCTCATTCTCTATCTTTCTCTTTTTTCCCAAGTATCCCTATATAATAATATGAAAAATACCTCCTTTTTTCTTTTGTAGGCCCTGAAGAGAAGTATACGCTATTAAATATTGAACAATACCTGAAGGAATATATTATTTGCTGCACTTTTTATTTCCAATTAATTTTCAATCTTCTTTTTCAAAAGAAAGTCTGTCGTTCTGCAGAAGAGTGAGCAGTACTAATCACTATTGAATTTTACTTTTGCTTAAGTGACTAAGCATATGAGAGAATTTTTTCTGGTTTGAACAGTAGTACTGTACACGTACCAACCTTGACATCGTTGTTGTGAAAATGCTCGGGAAAAGTCCAAACTAAACTCTGAAACAAAACAATCACTTACTGCTTTTAGACTAAACATGAAAAGACTTGCATGGGTTTCACTTGGAGACTATTTCAGAACAAAAACTTGTTAAAGGAATTTTTTTCGTTGCTCAGAATACAATATAACCTGGGAACAGTTCTTCATCTGTAGCTCTGTCTTGATATTTTTTGTGACTTTTCCATGTATTTGGTAATGTTAGGTATTTCTCTCAAAGTTTCCTTTCCTAGACTCTCATATATTCAACAGAGTATGTGATTGACTAATTTTTTTTCCAGTAGCTGGCCATTCAAATGGTTGCTCTGAAAGCAATGCCTCCTATTTATTTCTGTGGAAACTACAACAGATACAAAGAGCACAACAACACTATTATTTGAGAGAGCAAATTCTCACCTAAAAAACATTATTTTTCAAAATAGTCAGCACCATTACCTATGCATTTTTCCCAGTGATGAACAAGAGCCTGTATGCCACACTCATAAATAACTGCACCAACAGAGGTGACCCACTGTCGCTGAAACTACTGCTGAAACACAACACCCACCACCTTGCTGTGCTGATATTCACTGTTTGGTCTCTCTGAATGTTCAGCAAGCATTAATGAATGCCAGTGGGTGTAATTTCTTCCTCATGGAGGAATTCAATGACACAACTTTGTTTCATAAACACTTCCATGTCAGACCCCATGTTGTTAGACTTCCCCTCTGCTGTTGTCTGTCATACAGCAACAAAATGTAATGGAATATTGGCAGGAAAGCTCAACCTTTACTCCCATATATAAATAAAACAGGAGGCACTATTTTTGGAGCAGCCCTTGCTTAAAATCATTAATAATATAAAAATGGATATTCCACACTGTATTCCAAAAGTTTCTGGTTTGTAATGCAGTCTCGCCTTTATGACAATTGAATGTATGGTCTTTGATTCCTTGGTGTTGATCACACATCAAAGGAGCTCATTCTGTGATTAGACATATTTGTAGGAAATATTGTAGACATATTTCCCAACAGACAGCTGTGAGGAAAACAATAATCTTGTTATTTTTCTTCTGTCTGAAAGTGTAGAAGGAAGGAAATGGATGGACATACAAGCCCTCACTTTAGGAATAAATAATGTGGGGAAGAATTTGTAAGAGAAGTTTTGTAGTTATAAAACTTCATAAAAGTACATGGCTTTGTTTTACCACCAGATGTGAAAACATCTCTGAAGCTTTCCACGCTGACTTGTCTCCAGGAAGTATATTCAAATACATTGTCATTTAACTTTTTAAAAAAATCATATTACTCTTAAGTTGGCTTCAAGAAGTTTTTTTTTCTTTCCTCAACTACTCTTCCAGACCGTATGGTTGTAGTAGAGCTTATAGAATATCTACATATTTTGATCCTAAGGTGTCAGGACTTACCAGCAGAAATAGTTGTATAGGATGTTAAAGCAGTGATACTATGATAGTGACAACTTCAGGGCTCTCTAATCTGAAACTAAGTCTTTTAACTGCTAATCTCTTGAATCAATATGTGTTGCAATGATTAACCTGTCTCAGGTCTAGAGTGACTTAAGAGTGTATACATGCACAACAATCCCTCTTGATCACTTTTGCTCGTACTGTTCTTATGTTGTATAAGAAGTGAAGTATATTTAAAATATTTCATTTCTAGACCAAATAATTTTTATCGCTATTCTCTCAACAGCTCTGGTTTTCTTGTTCTGAGTAACTTGATTCTTCACTTTTTTTCTTGCTTCCTTGACATGGAAAGTAAAGCAATGCTGTTCCAAAATGAACAACTATAACTATACTTCTACAGTTATCTATAGAACCATCTGTATAACCATCTATAACTATACTTACGACCTATCCCATAAAGGTTTCTGGCTGAGCTACATCTATATTCTGCTTGTCTGCAGTACTTACCTAGGTTTTCTAGCACTCTGAAGTCTGAAGATTTTAATGCATTGTATGTATCAACAGGCAGAAGAGACTTTGAAACATATGATCTTTCATGCACCTGAATCCAAGTTCATCCAGTATTTCTATTTTTTATCTCCTAGAATACTGGAATTCCATACCAAAATATTCAGGAAATATCTTACCATATTCCCACTTAAAATTACCCTGTAAACAATTGAAAATCAGTCATTTGCAATAAAATATTCAAAGCTTAATTATTTTAAAAAATAATAATTATTAAAAAAAAAAACAACAACCACCATCCACCAAATATCTGAATCTTCAGTTATTGTTATGTGGTTTAAACTAAACTCTGATTTTCATAAGCATTCCCTTTGGTAGAAAAAAAAGGCAAAAGACCACTTGTCAAATACTAAATTAGAAGTCAGCTACTTTAAGAATAAGTCAGTTAAAGTAGCTCAGCTTCTCTATCAGTTATGTTCCTTTTCCCTTTCACTATATTAAATACAGAGAAAACTTAACTGTAGGATATCTCAAGTGCTCCATAGCACTAACCAATCTGAGTGAATAGTGATAATAAATGTAATAGCACACTTTCAGTCTAACTCTTTTATGTGCCAGAAAAGATGCAAAATCTTTCATCTCTGAATATCACATTTCATTTTTAAACTAAGCCCTAAGACTGTAGTTTTATGGGTAGAGTTTTTGGTTGGTTGGTTGTGGGTTGTTTGTGTGGGGGGCTTTTATTTTATTTTTTTCTTTGGTTTATTCTTTTTCTTTCTCTTTGTTGTTTGTTTCTGTGGTTTTTTTTATTTCGTTTTGTTAGCCAGAGCAATGGCAATGGCATGGAACACCTAAAATACAGAACATTGTGTAACTCTGATTGAGCAGCAGGAAGCACATGGGCTGTTATGCCTGCAGCTTTGAGAGGGCAGTACTTCTAATCAGAGAACAATGGCAAAAAGCTGGGGACAGCCTAAGGACAGAAACTTCTTGATCCTGCTTATCTCAATCTAGAACAGCACATTTGATTATAGCTCTTACACTTCATCTGCTCTGAAATGCGTTCTGCATTGAGGACTTCAGTTCTGCTAACTGCAGAATTGCTGTAGTGGCTGTGCTGCTTTCAGAAATGGCTTCTGGGACCACATAGGATAGAAAGTAATTTGCTGAATATTTAAATTGACAAACTATTAAGTTTCCTATTACAGATATATTTTTAGTCCATATTGCTTATGGAACTTAACAGAAAACAATAAGTATCAGTTAATTCCTTACTTCCAGCTACTATTTATGGAATTTAAATTCTTCCTTTTACCAGTTCTCCATACCAAGCCTTATAGGAGGCCCAAGAGCACTCAACCATTTGAAAAATAATAGCATAGTTGTAAATATGCAGCAAACATTTTTTTCTTCCTGACCTGTATCTATGCTTGCACAGATTGTTACGTACTTAAGAGTTATCTTGAGGCTCCTGTGGGTTTTTTTTCTGCCCGTGACCAGAACACAAGAGATCACCAGGCAAATAGCAGCAACACTTCACAGAATCACAGAATCACAAAAATCACAGAATGGCCAGGGTTGGAAGGGACCTCAAGGATCATGAATCTCCAAACCCCCTGCCACATGCAGGGCCACCAACCTCCCCATTCAATACTAGACCAGGCTGCCCAGGGCCCCATCTCATCTGGCCTTGAACACCTCCAGGGACGGGGCATCCACAACCTCTCTGGGCAGCCTGTTCCAGCACCTTACCACTCTCTCTGTTAAGAATTTCCCTCCTGACATCCAATCTACATCTTGCCTCCCCTCATTTCCCCCTGTCCTGCAGTTGTCAACCCTTTCAAAGAGTTGATTCCTCTCCTGTTTGTAGTCTCCCTGTAGGTACTGAAAGGCTGCAATGAGGTCACCCTGCAGCCTTCTTTTCTCCAGGCTGAACAAGCCCAGCTCCCTCAGCCTGCCTTTGTAGGGGAGGTGCTCCAGTCCTCTGATCATCTCTGTGGCTCTCCTCTGGACCATCTCCAACAGCTCTCTGTCTTTCTTGTACTGGAGCTCCAGACCTGGACACAGTACTCCAGATGGGGAGAGTACACTTCTAGCTATACTCTTTCATAGCATCTCAAACTGCCTACCTACTGAATTTGTGGTGGACTAGGAATCACCTATACCAGCTGATTATTCCTAGCCTTAGCACATTGTGAGCTGATTTTCCAAGTCTCACAGTCCGGATGTTTTTCAGTGAACTCAACAATAATGACTGTTAAGACTTGTTAAGCTATTCTGATGATGAGAAACTTAAAAATCAAAATCTATCTTTGGGATCTTGTTTCCAAGCATGTGGGCTTTACTATCCTTCTGAGAGTTCTAAAGCATAAGTTTCTAAAGGATGTAGTGCCTCTATATATTCATGTGATGGATGACACAGTTTTAATTACAGTTATAAAGCATTAGGCTTCTAGTGTGCTCTGGCCCTGTTGGAACATTTCTGGTAACAGATGTCACTTTTTTTTTTTTTTTTTTTTAATTTAGGAAGTTAAGACAAATATTTTGCTTGGTTTTCATACAAGTTTATTTGGAAGGATCCATTTATCCATTTTCTTTGCTCACTGCAGGTGCCCTCTTCAGAAAAGATTTGTTGCCCACACCAGATTTTTAAGTACTTCTGTTGATGGAATGATGTGAGGGAGCTGTATTGTAACAATCAAGAAATTATATAAAAATGCAGGAAGATTAATGCCCAGATACCTTACACCACAAAACCCCATGAAATATTTGTTTTATTCAGCCAGTATGAGACACACTTCATGTCTTACCAGATTGCATTTTAAGTGAAATGTCTCCATGTTTCAGATCCTGTATAGCCAGGCTTGTCTTGTGGTCAGATGTCCAGACCAGGTATAGGCCAGTTCCCACTTCCAAGAAGGTGCTCAGTGCGTAGCGCTAAGGCTGCCACACAACTCCCAGCACTGTGCTGCACCATGTCAAAGGAAACAAGGAAATGACTACTGTGCAAAAAGAGCTGAATTAGTAGTTTGCAATTTATGGAGGCAAAATTCCTTTGTACAGCAAATCATACATCTTTCATACAAACTCTCTTGGATCAGTGCATGCTTTTAATAAATCTTTTGTGCCTGAATGGCAATATCAGAATGACAGTAAGAATGCAATTAAAAAATTCTGTTCTGAGAATGACGTGTGTATATATAAAAGACAGAAAGATATACTCTGAAAGAATAATACATTGCTGTGGTTTTGCTGGATATAAAGATCTAAAAATATAACATTTTGGCCGAATAGGTGAGGAACTGACAGATGACAAAGATAGAGCTGTATTTCCAAAGTATTTGCACATAAAGAAAATGCATATTGAAACTAAAAAAATTATGCATTTGTAATGGTGTTACTTGCATTTTATCTGTCCTGGCTCTAACAAGAAGAAAACAATGAATACAGATACTTCAAAAGTTCAGAATATTCTGAATTTCAGCAACAAGTATGATTATAAATGGCTTGCCTTTTTTCATCAGACTACCATCCACTTATCCACTATAACTCTTTCACATGGACATGGACAACATTGGAAGCCAGAACATGGGGAGAATCAAGTAAGATTATTAAACCCTGGAAGTATAAGTGAAGAACGCTGATGACCGAGTTATCTTCTCTTCAACATTGTAAGCTGGAGGAGAGAAGGAAACCAGAAATAGACACTTAATGCACATAAATTCCTGGTCACATGGCTGATGCTCACCCAGGGGTCAGTACTGGGTTTGGTCTTGTTCAACGTCTTCATCAGTGACATGGATGAGTGAGGAGTACGCATCCTCAGTGAGTTTGCTGATGATACAAAGCTGGGAGAAGTGACAGAAGGCTGTTCTGCCATTCAGCGATATCTATACAGACTGGACTTTGGCAGAGATGAATCTTCTGAAGTTCAACAAGGGCAAGTGTAGAGTTCTACATTTGAGAAGGAGTAACTGCATGCATCAGTACAGGTTAGGGAATGACCTGCTGGAGAGGAGCTCTGCAGAGAATGACCTGGGGGTCCTGGTGAACAGCAGGTTTATCGTGAGCCAGCAGTGTACCCTAGTGGCAAAGAAGGCCAATGATAACCTGAGGTGCATTAAAATGATCGTGGCAGCAGTTCAAGGGAAGTTATGTCCTCCCTCTACTCCTCCCTGGTGAGGCCACGTGTGGTGTACTATTTCCAGTTCTAGGCTCTCCAGTTCAAGAAAGACAGGGGACTTCTAGAGAGAGTCCAACAGAGGGACACAAAGATGATTAAGGTCATGGAACGTTCAACCTTATGAGGAAAGGCTGAGACCTGGGACAGTTCAGCCTGGAGAAGAGAAAGGGAAGACTTTTTCAATGTTTATAAATATCTATTTGGCAGGAGGCAAGTCGATGGCGCCAAGCTTTTTTCAGCAGTGACTTATTTACTTTGAGGGTGACAGAACACTAGAACAACCTGCCCAAAGAGGTTGTCTCCATTTCTGAAGATACTGGAAACCCACCTGGACACTTTCCTGTGTAACATATGTGGGGAACCTGCTTTAGAAAGAAGGTTGGACTTGATGACCTCCAGAGCTCCCTTCCAACCCCTGTGATTCTGTGATTCTGTAATTCCCGCTGGAATGGGACATAACAGTTTTGTCCAAGACTCTTGCCTTTTTATAAGCAGTGATTTCATACACTGTTGTGGATACTGTTTTTTGTTTTTCGTTTTTTTTTTTTTTTTTTTTTTTTTTTATAAGATTGCAAAAGAATTTCATTTCATTTCTGACCTTATTTTGCACCTGGACATTTAGATCACATGTTTGATATACTGTTGTAGAACAGAAAGAAAATACTGGAGGACAAAGGCAGTTCTGAATCAGCTTCTGATTGTTACAGGAATAAAAGTCAAAAGTTTTTGACCCTTAGTATTAACTTGATACCTACTGAAATCAGTCAACTTGTTTTGATGGATATGAAGCATCTTGTCATCAGGTTTCCAGTGTTCTCAAGACTCAGCAAAATAAAAAGATAAAGGTTATCTGAAGATGAAAGTCATCACACAGCCACAAAAGTCTGTGATTTGATCCATTCAGGAAAGAAGGGCAAATATAGACAAACTTTGGCTTTGAAAGTTGGGACAGGCATTAACAAAACTGAGCTAGAGCAAACTGTGCATACAATAAGTAGATGAGTTAAAAAGCACTAACAGTGTGGAAATTCCATGGTATAGAGCATAGAAATTGTTTAGATGTGCACACTGACACCTGCCACTATGCATATTTGTTTTGCATTGGTTCCTGTTGTGCTGTTTCATGCATACATTGTATGGGACCAGGAGGGAGTAGAGCAGACAAACTACTCCTCATGTCTGTTGTCCTTCTTCTGGCAGCTTCTTTAAATTACTGAAAGATGTGATCATTCCTCGTCTTGCATTCTAATCCCCTGCTGTCTTGTATACCTTTGTACTACAGTGACAAAATGCTGAATAGTTTCAAACACACATTTCCTTGTATTTTCTGACTGGATTTTTGGCTTCTAATCGTATGTGGTAATTTCAGCGAAGAAGGAAAATAACATCCTTTAGATTTGATGTTCCACTAGTAAAGAGTCAATTTTGTTTATCGAGATGCAAATTCTTTTGGACTGTGAATTATGCAGATTGTGCAATAAAGGCATATAACACTCATGTCACATGTCCATAGAAAATAGATCTGTTTTATAGGGATATAACTCAGTTTGAACGTGGTCCTTGGTATTCTTCACTGGTCTCTACCAATTCATTAGTATTTAAATTTATGTTAATTTCATCAAGGTGTGAAAAGATCTTTTTTTTGCATATACATGAACTAACAATATTACTATTCAACCAGCTATTTTACTTTTTTTTTTTTTTTTTTTTTTTTTTTTTTTTTTTTTTTTTTTTTACCCAAGAGATGCTTGTTGTATTTTAACAGAAAAAGGGAAGATTATGAAAGCCTATTTTTGAAAACCCAGGAAATGTAGCCATTGAACTTGATTTTAAAGGAGCTATTCAGTATTCTTTTTTCTGATCTGAGTGAAAATTTTGAAAAGTATCTCAACAACATGTTCCAGTGCATATATACACAATAGAACACTATCATTTTTCATGTGTGTATTATTTTGTAAGGTCATCAGCTGAATGAAGAGCATATCTCAAATTCTCAAGGAACTACATTTTCTTCAGGAGTTACAATGCAAAGTAAATATTTTTTGAGAAAGAGCAGCTTATATCTTTGATCAGAAAACATTTATTTTATGTTAAAACCAAGGTCATTTTGAAATAATCTTTGGAAACAGACACATTCTTAAAAAGCCAGACTTGATTTTTGTATCTCACTTTTAATACTAACTTCTGGTTAATTCCGTTTCTTGAATGTGCTGCTATTTCTTCTAGGTCAAAATAATTCATTTTCCTTGTATGTGGAGTTGGTATTTGTGAATTATATCCTTCTATTGACTATCTGAACAAAAAGAAAAGGTATATTCAGTGCATTTCCAAAGATCTTTTAAGTGGTTCAACAAAGCATGTAATACAGGCCTTGTCCTACATGTCTGTGATGATACAGTTTAATAGCGTTATAAGGCTATGTGGTGTGTAGTTGTCATGATGGTAGATTGTGGTGGTCTGTATAGATTTACTGTCATTCTTTAGGCTTTTCATACATGACAGAGGTTGTCTGAAGCACAGCAGGAACATGAAGCTTGCAGGGGTTAAGTGTTACTTGCCTCCTGGCTTGCTACATAGTCCTCTCTGCACACATACAGAGATGAGGTGCAGGGTACATCCGTCACTGGGCCGATGACATGATGGATTACTCATGTCATTGTCAGTACAGTCAAAATCACTCTGCTGCTGATAAGGTGGTCCCTTTTCTTTACTGTGGTTGAGTGAAGCTATTTTTCCCTCTGGTTTTAAAACTATAGCTCTTACAAACTTCCCTTAAATCAACGGCAGAAAAGACTGTTTTTAATTTTACATAGCAGCTTTGGGCTGTAAGAGACACTCTTTTGAAAATAATTTTCAACATGGGTAGATGCATATTAAAGACTTTACTTGATTTCTCCTGATTCTGAAAATAAAAATACTTCAGGATTGACGCTGATGTTTTTTTCCTGAATTCTTCACAATTTATCAGCAAGGCAGTCTAAAGTTTGAATTGTTAACATCATCTTGTGATTTGTCTTCTCTTTAACATACACAAGAAATGACACAGCTATCTTTGTAGCATTATTAAAGGAAAATAAAGCAGGAACCAGGCCAGGCTTTGGATATGTTTTGAAAGTAGTTTTGCATTGGCTGAGCGGTACCAGTAAGAACACGCAACACAGGCTGTAATTCTGATTGGTTCTGAACAGATCACACAGAGTTTTGCCACATACCATAGCAGAAATGAGACCAAGCCCTAGGTGCATGATGTGCAGGAGTCAGAAAAGTGCATGTAGTGCCTGATGCTGTAACCTTTTCCCAGTGCCACCTTGTTCTGGGTTAAACTGGGGAAGAACTCTAAACACAGCTTGGACACGAGTACTGACATATGAGATGCAGAAGAGAAGCACTAAACAAAAAATCTGTTTTTCTGAAAACATCTGCTTCACCCAGAACTGAATAACAGGTATTGCCACAGTCTTTCTAAATACAGCATTTTGCTCCGTAGTGCTTTCCTACCTTGTCCCCACGAGCCTACCAGTAGGAATAAGACACGAAGTTATACTGGAGATACAATCCACAAACAGGCAAATATGTTTGGTAGACAAGTGTGAGAGAAACATGCTGGGCCTCTTCAGATCACACTAAAACTTCTTTCAACTGTTAATGGAATATCACAAGTCTTTCCTGACACACAGGGGTGCTGCTCCATTTGCAGAAGACAGGTTAACAGCTCACTCTAATTATTTTTTATATTCTGATTTCCAATTTCCAAGTCCAAATTTTCAGTGGGGGAATTGGTGTTGGAAGAGGATGTCATAATCTCTGCCTGGGTACTGGATATGGAAGAGAGTTGTTGAGAAGTTCACACATGTATGTAACCTTTTTACTATTCTTGGCTTTTGTAGTCTGCATTTGTAATCTGAAATATGTAGAATCACTTCAAATCCAGTGTAGATTCCATTCTATTTACATTTTTCAACCAGCATGTGTGCCTATCTGTGTGCATCTACTTCTGCACACTGCGCATAAATATGATGCGTTATCTGCATGTTTCACTTTGTCATAAAGAGTATAAAAATTTACTGAATTATTTCCATCTTAAATAGAAAACTGTTTCAAAAAACACGCGATCATGATTGTCTACCAAGAGGAAAATCTCTGCAGAAGATACGGGGCAACTGCCGATTTAAAGAAAATAAAACAACCAAAAGCTTGTGTGCGCACTTCAAGAGCGCTGAAGACGCATACTCTTATACTTACACACCCACTTATGCTGCTACATCAAATGGCTTTGTTTTGAAGTTTTAATCAGATTTAAATGTAAAGTTATTGAGGAGAACTGTGTGGTCTGAATTTTAATCACTGAACCCACCGGTTTCTTTTTTATTGCTTGTGGTGTGGCCTTGAATTGCAGAATGTTTTAAACATAAGTAATGAGCTCAGTGTCAAACTGTTGAGCCTTTTGTCTCTAACAATACGCACTTAGCTCAACTAAATGAATAAAATTGCTTTAGTGAATTACAAAAGTCCAGGTTTTACAATGCACTAATTCTGACATTAATTAATGTAGACGTCATATTTTACATATATATGGGATTAAAGTCAAACCTTAAAAAATGTAACATACATCAGTAAACAGACTAAATTTCAGCAGTTGCAGATATTGGATAAAAGCACTTCCTCAACCTGGGAAGTAATTTTCCTCTCATTTGTTTGTATTTACATCGGGTGCATTTAGAACACGTGCAGTGCTAGTTGAATAGCAAGAATGGAACAGAAACAGCATAAACATTATGTGTAATTTCTCTAACTAGGATAAATATTAGATGTCCTTTTCATAATAGACACTTTCTCCTATCGTGTTTCCTAAAGGGCATTTGTAGCAGGATAACTTTCCTCATGTTAGAAAACAAGTAAACTTATTTCCTTCCCCTGAAACCAACAACAGCATTCAGACATTTACAGTGAATGGCAATTCATCCTTTAGAAATCCCTTCAACCTAGTACTAGAGTTGCTGCCAGAGATCTGAATGCTTTTGCCTAAATCTCTGTAATCCAATAAGCTTTTGTGTTTAGCAGCTTGTTTTGAAACTTGTATAGCACCCCAGCCTGTGTCTCCGTATGTTCGTTTGCAGGCAGGTGAGTGCCCGAGGGCCTGATTATTATTCAAGCCAGGAGGCCTTCACAGCCCCAACCAGAATGTAATTTGTAATTAACTGTCATTTACTTCTGTCTGCACTGACTTGTTGTTCAAAAGACAATGTTTCTGAGCTGGTCACTAGCTACTCTTTGTTGTGGATATGATGTCTCTCAGATCTCGTTGTATTCATGATGTTGAGAAAACCAAGTGCTTGCATTCTTGCAACCGAAGTGAGAAGGGGATTTTACTGTTTTTTCCTAAACAAATTAGGTATATGCAATTAGGAATACTTAGGTATGTAAAACGTAGCATATGATGCTTTGGAATAAATTTCTAAGTGGAACTATTAAGTTCACATGAGGCATATTTAACTGAACTCCATTAGGGACAGAGCTTTAAGGATTTGAACTTGTTACAGTTGAGAACTATAAAATGAAAACGCATATTTAAGTTGTGGGAATTTTTCTTAGCCCATTTTTAAACATAGTGACTGTATTTTCTCACTGAAGCGGGGCCGTTAATGTATTCTGTGAATGTACCCATATCATGAATCTGTAATTGTCCCCATGGTAATCTTTTGTTAGCTGAAATAAACAAAAGAATAACATAACATCCACATTTATTTCTTTAGGAACTGCTCTTCGAATTATTTTTCACATAATTTGAATTCCCGAATAGTAAGAAAAATAAAATACAATCTTTTTCTTTTTTTTTTTTTTTTCTCCTTCTGCTTAAACTCTGCTCTATGTCTGCGAGAAACCATGCGCAGCTTCCTTCTACACTAAATATCTGCACACAAAGCCACTTCAAAAACAGCTTAACGCATCTTTCTCTGACCTTCAGCCCACCCTATGCACATTACAGCGCTACGTCGTCAGAACCGAACTTTGGGCTCGTTTCCTCTTCCCGTGCCGCTGACGCTGTTTTTTTATGGAGATGGTTCCCCCCCGCACCTTCACAGGTGCCACCGCAGCACCGGGTCTCCGGCGGCGGGGCTGAGAGATCCCGCGGCGGTGGCCCCGGGGTGTTAGCGGCCCCGCAGGCGCTTGGAGCCGCTGCTCGGTGGAGCACCTCCGTCCGGAGCTTCCCTCCTTCTCTCTCGAGCAGCGCGGCTATCGGCCTGCTCGGAATTTCCCAACGCTATTGTGTCAGATTGCACATCCCGGGCAGTATATGCCGGTCAAGGGGGTGCACAAAAAGCCTCAATAGCATTCTTTTGTAATACTTAAAAGGGGGGCTGTGGGGGCGAAAAGAAAGAGAAGAAAGAGAAATGTCTGTAAGAACAGCTTTCCCCTCATGGCGATTTGCATAAAGTTGGATTAAATAGGGCTTCAAGCCTCAAAAGGCTGATTACTGACACCGGGCCTTATTAATTATTTCCTTCTTTATTTGAAACAATTAACGAGAGAAAACAAACACTGTGTAGCTATCTCTTTAAGACCTGGAGCAATGAAAGCCTAAAACCCCAAAGAAAGCCTGCTTTTTGTGGAGTGTTTTCTGTTCTCGCCAGCCACGTCGGGGATAGCAATTCCCATGCGTTATCAAAAGAGACAAGAAGCAGCAGGCTTTAGCACCTAGCTGAGCAGGATTGCTACATGCCACTCTAAGTGCGATTAAGCTTCCTTTAGTGCACCAGTGACATCACTGATGGCTCAAAGCTGCAGCTACTCAAGAGTATTAGAATGCATTTCATGCTTGGCTTACTCAAAACTGCAGAGCTAAAATTTACACCTTATTTGATGTTCTTCTCCCTGCTGTTAATTGGTAAAGGGATCTCTGACCCTTTTGATCTCTGCTACAATCCTCTAAATGCCCAGGTCTGCTAAACTGTTCAGCAGGAGATGCTCAGCAGTTGCCCAGTAATATGAAGTCTTTTTTTTTTTTTTTTTTTTTTTTTTTTTTTGGCTTTCTTGCCTTTGGTTTACATCCAAGTTGCACAGAAATAAGAGATGACAGTTGTTATAGATATGCTGGTTTAATTACTTGTCAGCTTATAGCTGATATCTCAGCTAGCCAACGTGGAAGCTTAACTTTCTTCTAGTAGCTTAAAGCATGACCAACTGCTAGTGCTTTAGTATTTAGCCATAAAACTCTGGATACATTTAAGATAAAAAATAAAATAGAGGAACAGCCTTTTTGATTTACTTGCAGAAGTGATCAGTTTCTGGTTCTCTTGATTTCACATAGATCTTATGTAAGGAAAAATTATTTGGTTGTATTGACATATAAGTGGATAGCAGGCTTGTTTTAATTCCAGTTTATAATTGCATGGGAAATACTGAATATACTTTTTCACTGCTGCCTTTGAAATGAGAGACTTAAAATCTTATGAGGATGAAGCTGAGGTGTATTCCATTTACTTGACTGCAAATATTATTCCATAAAGTTTTACCAGCTTTTCTTAAAGACATTTCCCTTTGAAAGGAGCCTAACGTATATAATCTTAATGTATATTTGGTTAAAACTGATTAGCCCACACACACCTCTGCATATAGCTGAGTTAATTGCACAGAGTACTGTGAATTTTAATGGATGCGACAGCCTCCATTAAGCACCTCTGAAGAATTTACTTAGTGAGGAACAAATGGGGAATACCGTAATAATTGTTGCCTATAGGTGAAGGTTGGCTAAAAAGTGACCCCACGGCTGAGATGCCTGTGTTGTGCACATCTTTTCCTGCAAACCCTGTTAGAGGTTTTTAGTGTTTATCCCAGGCTTTGTTATCCACCAAGATACATAGTTTCCATTGAAGTGAAACAGATTATTGGTTACTATAGTTTCCCTATTCCTCAATTCAGAGCAGTGAAAAGCCAGGCTCAATAGGTTTAAAAGTCCAGTTAGGACAAATAAATCCATGTTGTGAAGAATTGGAGCGGAGATACCTGTTCTTGTGCCTTTGACATATTCTTTATTTTTCATGATTGCAGGGGAATTAGTGGAGGGTTAATTGTTCAGTGATTAGAGCTCTGTCTTTCCAGTTTACTGCAGAGCAAAAAGTAGTACTGTAAAGACAAAGTGATTATTGTTTGACTTCTTCCCCTCCAACCTCCCTCCTTTTCCAGTTTTCAAGATGTGCAAGATACTGAAGAGATGGCAGTACAGATGGGAATACAAATTTGTGAGTTTAATCTCTGGCGTTATATTTTCCTGTGCTATGTCCACATAGAACTCGTTTCCTTTCTATGCCAAAATAGTAAATGGCATTTTCTTATTTCCTGAGAAAATTACTCCACCCAGAATTGTGAGTTTAAGCTACAGAAAATTTACATTAAGGAAACTGAAAATGTCAGCTTTCACAAGGATACATCAAGAACCAACCATCTGAACATGCTGGCAAAATTAATGTATTCTAGAAGGCCAACACACAAATGTTAAGAGGGACTTGATGATACAGCGCAGATTAAAGCAGTGGCTTTTGTGCCTCTGGAAGCTGTGTTTGCATTCAGTCCAGTATGACTAGGAAAAAAGTTAATTTGATTTGATAGCTGAAAAGGTCACACATTTTGTTCAGCGCCTTGCATGCTTTTTTTCCTTAACTAGATTTCTCCATTTCAGCCACAGCTCACTTCTAAGGATTTCTGCTTTGCTATAGACCTTGTTGAATCCTGCCAAGAAACAAGTTGTGGACAGCATTTTACATGCATAATACAATAGCAAAATGGAAAACCACTGAAGTCAAACTGTGTTCCAAGCTTATTTGGTTTCATTTATCCTATATTTCTCACCCTTCTATGTAGAGCCATGAGGAATGGGAAAAATGATAGAGGGGAATAGAGTTAATCAAGCTCAGCCTGAAAAATAGAACACAAATTACAGAAAAGCTTAAATATTGTCAGTCTCTACCGAAAGCTCAACCTTATTCTCTAAAAGTGTTCTTTGACATTGCTGAAGGTTTTATCTTGATTACTTTCAATAAAATCCAAAGTAAGGATGACTGTCTTGGCTCACTAAGCAACAAGGTTTTATCACTAATTACAATCCTTTATTACCAGTAGTTTAATAGGTTTATGATAGGTCATAAAACAATTCAGCATGGGAGTACATAAAAGAAATAGGTTATACAGCTGTGACATCTTAATATCTATTTATTGTAATCATTTTACGATCTTTAATGGTAGCATTTTTTAAAGAAGTTTGTGTGCTTTTACATTGGATAGATGGCCACCAAAACTGGGAGGTGTAGGGAAACCACATAAATATAGAGTAAAATACTTAATGAGGCATTTTGAAAACTTCTAATGTCAAAAGCATGTAGACTGTATCACGCGTGTGGAGTCTCATTATGGGCAATTATAATAAAATTATAAGTGCTATAATAATTCTAACCTTGAAGGCACAATAAAGGATAGTTATATTTGCCTTCCTAGCCCACACATCTGAGACGTTTTCCTCATTAATTATATTTCATGTAAGTATAATTATGTAGTATAAGACTAAAATTTGAAAGCATTTGCTAAATCATTGTTAATGGTAGCCTTATTCTTCAGAGCTTTAATGTAACTAATTATATCTAAAGTTATAGACTGAAATAGGAAACAGAAACAAAGTCAAATTTACACTATATGGGATTTTTTCCCTACTGATTGTTTTAATCTGTAATGTAATTAATGAATGGGAAAATATGTTAGTAGAGAAAATGATTATTGTTTGAAACTATATTCAAATTTGACCTTATTCTACGATTAAAAGTTATCTTAACTTTGGGTTCACTGGAATCTTGTTCCTCTAAAATTTGATATTTTTGTGACACAGAACATTATAATATATGCCTATTTTTCTGATATTTTTTGAGATGGTGCACCTACAAAAAATAAATGAAATGCAATGTTCTGGTGGTTTCTGTAGGCATGAAATATTTAAGTGTAAATAAAGTATTGAGTCGTAAGTTATACCTTATAGCTGGAAAACGGTGCTATGAAAAGTTGTGATTTTGTTAATTTATAAAACTTGGCTTGTCATTTTTTTTGTCTACAAATATGCCTCTATCCATCCACTAATGGATACATTAGTAGCTTTTATGGCAATAGAATTATTTCAATACCATTTTGAAAGTAATGTAAACAAAACATCTCAATGTAGAGTAGTTCAGCACCAAGATACAGGTTTTTATTATTATTTATTACAATTCTTATTTAAATGACTATGAAAATTTATATATTTCAGGACAAAGAAGCACATATTTTCATGGAAATGTAAGAAGAGGTAAATAAAATAATGTAATGGAAGATTTCAAATAAGTTAGGATAAGAATTGACTTCAAATGCGTAGTATTTAGGAAAAAATTTTTAAGTTCAGCAAGTAAATGATGAGAGTCTGAAATGCTTCTCAATTACAAAGAGAAAATTTAAAGGTTTATCTTCTGAAGAACTTTTTTTTTTAAATATTCTTTTCTTTATTCTGTTTGCCAAAGTTTTTACATATTACTGCAAAACGATATATAGCCATAAACCGTATGTAGGAATAAAGCACCCATAGCAAAAATGTGTTTATTTTACCTGTATCAACAGTATTACACATATATCATTGCTATTATTATTTCCAATAACCATTCCTAAATTATATGTAGCGCAGTTTATAGATGCTACAGGCTGAGATGTTCCAAAAAAAAAGTGTTAAATCGCCTTTTAGTTACCACTTGTTGTATGTGTTTCAATGAGATGAAAATCTATTCTGATCAGGGTAGATATTTAGGTACAAGTCATTGTTTTATATAATTTTGACATTCCAGACAATAGGACATCTTCAAAGAGCAGTGTTTTTAAGCACATTTTAGTGAAATAAGAGTAAATTACACTTGATAAATGTTTTATATCCATGGAGAGCAGAGTGGGACATAGGGGAAAAAAAAAAGAAAAAAGAAAAAACATAGAGATTTAACTACATTTTCCCTGTAACCCCAGTAGATGCTACAATTATCTGTATCCATGTCACACTGGAGCACCAACTTTTAGATAAGATTATAACCTAAGAGTTGGCAGAGACAAGCAACATGGAGATTATACAGTTTATTATGTATAGGTTTAGAATGGAGATACTCCAAGTTTTTGCCCATTTTTTTGCAAAGGGCGATTCACATTTTCTAAGTGCAAATGATAACTTGTCATCTAGACGGAAAAGAAAAAAATCCTTTTCTACCAGAAATTCCTTCCTTTTATGCTTTGTAGTTGTAATTCAAAGAGCTATTACAAAATTGAGGTCTCCTGGATTTAAAGTAAGACATACGTAGAATAACAGATGGAATCTACCACTGTAAAAAATACTCCTTATTGTGTCCTTAGACCCTTTTCCTTCCAGATTTGTGAGAGAGGATTTGAAGAGTTGTATCGAGGTACAGAGCTGATATGTTACTGTTTTGATTTGTGCTGGGGCTTTCTAGAAACTAAAAGAATAATGCTGGAAGTTCTGCACTCACATTCCTGTTATGCATTTGAATAGGAAGATTGTATTATGCCTATCAGTTTCTCTTCACACAGAATGCAATTATTAAATTGCGGTTGTTCTCCTTCTGATAATATGAAATTTTTGCTAAGCAAATAGTCAGAAAAAGTGAAATGACTTTAATTATTTTGATGCCACAGTGACAATTTATTTTATTTTCTTTTTAGAAGTTCTCATTACTGATAGCCTTTTTATGACTACAAGTTAGAGACTGAGACATATTGCTAATAAAATGCTTTCCGTTCTTTCCTCTCATATCACATTCTAATTTGTGCAATGTTTTGACTGGGATTTTATGAAATCGAAATATCGAACTATGGTACTCTCTTTTGCTTTTTGGGCCCCATTTTTAATTTGCTTTTGACTGCTTTGCACATCCAGTATAAAAGGGTAAAGCCAAGGAAGGATTCAAATGTGATAAATGTTAAGCGTTCCATAAATTAGAGCCAGTGGATACTGTTAAGTGCCTATGAATTAATCAAAGCACCACGTAACTTTTCGGTGCCTGGGCCTCAGACAACAATTAAAAACCAATGTATTTAATATCCCTCTAAAGGTCATGGGCTGACGGGGAAATAATTCTGAACATCCTTGCATGGGGAGGGAGGAGCCAGATGAAGCTGCTGATAAAAAATACAGTGTGATGTTTGAATCTGATATCTCAAACTATGCCTCTGTAGAATTTATTTGAGGAAAGGCAGCAGAATGGTGCTGGCCTTAGGATATACCTGAAATGTTCATCATTAAGGGAAAATGAAAAAAGTTAGGAAGCATCATGTATTTTCATTATATCCTTTGGAATGTTCTTGATTTTATTTTGTAAAGTTCATTCTCTTCTCTCCAGATGCTATAGTTTCATAGCTAGTGTTGCCCGTTATTTAAATAAAATGCTTTTACAATGTTTTTGGCTAAATTTATTCCGTACAAATGACAATCAGAAAATTCAAGAAGTTCTGATATTACATGATTGAGAGAACTTCCATCACCAAGAAAGAGGATGAAATCATTTAAAAGCAGAACTCCAATCTAGGAAAAACATACCAACTCTCTTCATTCGGAAAACTCGAGATTTGAAATTGGACATAAAAGTCATACATCTGTTCTTTTGATTGCATAATTTTAAATCCAGGCACTAAATTTAATCCAATCTTCTGTATACACCAATGTATTGAAAACCCTTTCCTTGTATTCATGAGTATTTTCTCTTGTTAGTATTCTTAGTAAGCACTACAAAGAAAAGATATTGCAATCTGTCTTATCCTTACTTTTTATATCTCTCAAATCCTCTGTGTTTCATTTTATATAAGCTCCCAGAAGCTTTTCCTGGATAAGGAGAGGCTTGGGAGACTTGCTTTTTTTTTTTTTTTTTTTTTTTTTTTTTTTTTTGTAGGACATCAGCACTGAGGGAAGGGTGGAAATGCTGACAGTCTTGAAACCATCTTCACTCCATGGAGTTTCAACCCTGCTGAACACTAAATATTGTTATGATGTCCTTCTTTCTGATTTTTTTCCAAGTGAGAAAATATGCTTTATTATAGCTAAAAGACTTTAAATTTGGTATAATCTATATCCAGCACAACTGTCTCAGTTCCCAGCCTCATTTGATTGATACTCAAATTAGTACTTTTTTGGGCAGGCAGGTTCTGAACCAAAAGCCTCAGCATACCGTTCATCTGGGTCTCAAGGGTTTCATACGTGCTCAGATTACGTGTGCCTTTAATCCTATTGCACATTAAACAGCATGAATAGGACAACATATTGGTCAACTGAAATCCTAAAAAAATATTTAGATCAGCCTAACTGGTAGTAAGCGTCTTGTACTTAGCTGCTCCCCTCAAACACAGTGTTTTTCCTGACACGTCTTTCCTTGCCCACTGGGTCAGAGATCAAAAAGACTAAAACTTACAAATGATCCCCTGCTGATTTTCAAATCCCATCCACAGAATCTGTGCTCAAAATCCTTTGAAAGAGTAGAAGTATTCACCGAGGTGCAGCTGCCAATAAAAATTATTTTACTATTATCCTTTATTCATTTGTTTGCAGTTTTACACATCTTATGCCCAGACTACACCTGACTTAAAAGTGCAGCAATACTTTGTCATAGTGGCATACTCTTTAGATCTTCTAAAGCATACATAAAATATCCATTGCAAACTGCAAGAATTACATATCTTTACTAGTCACTGCCATTCAGTTTAGGATTCTTGGGGGCAACATAATATGCTGCCAGTACCAAGAACATACAGATACCACAAAAGAATTAGATATCTTCATTGATCAGACTGGCAGAAACAGGATCAGAGTGCCATGCACTTGAACCCAAACAGCAAGATCTTTGATGACTGGAAGTTTATCAATTGGAAATTAAGGAAGGCAAGAGGTAGACATGGTTGAACTGGAACCTGCTGGAGAGCTAGAAGAAAATGAGCAGGCATAAGAAGCAGGGACAGGTATCCTGGCAGGAATGTAGGGATGCTGCTAGACTGTGCAGGGATGGGGTCAGGAAGGCCAAGGATCAGCTGGAACTGAACTTGGCAAGGTATGCAAAAAAGAACAAGAAAAGCTTCTACAAGTCATCAACCAGGAAGGGAAAGTCCAAGAAGGCATACGCCTCCTAGAGAACAATACAGGCAGTCTGGTAACAGCAGACAAGGAAAAGGCTGAGGTACTCAACAAGTTTCTGCTTCAGTCTTCACTTACTCTTCACTGCTCTTTGCACACATCACTGAGTCAGAAGACGTGTAACAGGGGACAATGTCCGCTTACTGTAGGTGAAGAGTAGGTTCACAACCATCTGAGGAACATGAACATACCAAAATCTTTGGGTCTTGATGAGATACAACAGCGAGTTCCCAGGATGTACTAAATCAGGTTAATTTAGCAACAACCACGGTTACTAGTACTATCAAGGAAGACAATCACAAGAATTTATTAGGAAGATTGTATGTGGGACAAGTTATATGTATTGAGGAAATATAATCAGAAATACAGAGAAGATTCGTTAGGGACATGAAGTAGCTATTTTATTAAGGTAGATTTTAAAAGTGACTTCTTTAGCATCATTAAAAGGTTAGAGTGGCTATAATAACTCTGAAATGCAGTTAAGGGCAAATAGTGAAGCAGGAGTTTTCAAGTAAAAGAATTACAATCAACAAAGTGAAATTGTAATATATTGGAGAAAAATAGCTTGCTGACTAGATAATTTCTAACCATCCAAATAAATTAACAAATAAACTTATAATCTTTCAAATAGTGTACTGGAGTAGGAAATTAAATATAGGATGATGATAAGAGGAATAGATTTTAAATCAGAC
The DNA here is from genome assembly GCF_023343835.1 of Lagopus muta. Classification (NCBI taxonomy): domain Eukaryota; kingdom Metazoa; phylum Chordata; class Aves; order Galliformes; family Phasianidae; genus Lagopus; species Lagopus muta. Next base: position 61,602,090 of record NC_064435.1, on the reverse strand, counting down.
AAAGACAAAAAAAGACTAGGCTTGTGATAGGAGCTGTTAGATATACAGTGTACCAACAGATCTGAAATGACAACTAATGCTCTTTATATACATTGCATTGTTAAAACATAATTGTATGCTTTGCATCTCTGATAGGCAAAGAAAAAATATTTTCATATCTTGACAAATAATTATTTTTTTTAGAAGGAAATTTTCTTTCTGTGAAGCATTACAAACTGATCATAATAAAAGTCATACCGAGATATTCTAATGTTTCTACTGCTCCATGGTAATTAATGTTCAGTGCTATACTATTATAGCCTTCTCATCTGCTCTGGGTAAGAGGAACACTTGGTTTGAGTCTAGAAGGATAATTTCTTTATCTTAAACTTGACACATTTTTGTACTAGGGAGCATGGTACTAGCTTTCTAGGCTCACTCGAGAGTTTTATGTAATTATTTCAGTGTTAATGCAGGGACTTAATATTGTAGATGACCACAACCTCTTATGTTTCTTTTCAAAGTCATAGTGTATTTCTAACTTTTACTGAAGATCTTGATTTTCCTTTGGTCCAGGGAAAGGTGATAGGTGGAAGGAAGCAGAATAGATATTGAATAAATATGTGTGAATAAATCTAATATAAATATCTACCACATAGTTACCTAAGATTGTGAAGGTATGAACTCAATGACTCAAATGGTGCATCCCAATACAATCTTTCTGAATCTCTCAGGTCTCAACCCCATGACTACATGCATTTAATTCTCTTTCGATGCCACCAATTTCCCATTAATCTCAGAGATTCAACACTTGTTTAAATCCCACATAATTCTCACAAATACGTTGAAGTTTTTAACACTCCCCAACATCATCCTTCTCTGAACTAAAGAAATCTGTTACTAAACTCTCAGGAAATTGATCATTTTCCCATCAAAACACCATTGCTCTTAACACATACAGAATATTTTCATGCCCCAAATAAAAAACCTTCCTTCCAGACTCATAAATTTCCCCTTACCCATTTTTAGAAGCATCACCCACAAAAACCACTACCTTCCTAAAAGTGAAGAAAACCATATCCCATTGTGAACATATCCCATTGTGACAGAAAGATTTCCTATGTAGTTCTTCTAGATGTCCAAGTAGTTCTTCTAAATAAATCTCTCCTATTGAGTCCTGTCTTCATGTTCTTTTTCTGTGGAAAATATTTTGCATTTCTTTTAACATATTGCCAGTACTTCTTAAGGATACATCTTTCTCTTCTCAGTGCTGGGAAAAAGTCTTTTTATGATCACATGAGGAAAGTTCATTCAAAATACAGAAACACTGAATATTGAATGATGAATACTGAAATAATACTTCACTTCAACCTCGTGAAGAAAAGCAGTGAACCCAATCTGGATCTCTAAAAGATATATTTTCAAAATGTATTGCCATTGTTGATGGTATACAGACAGTGGGAAAATCTTGTAACTAATTTTTTAGTGAACTCTTACTAACCTCAACAGGCTTACACTAAGATTTTTTGTGATCATGCATTTGATAAAAATTGAATATTGAGCACAACTCTTGTTGTGAGCAGTAGTGTTTAAGATGGGCTTGTACTACACTTTCAGTTATTAAGAAGCGAATGTTTTTAACGAAGACTGGGAAGAGAACTGGGCTTAAATCCTACCTTTGCAAATCCCTGAGTTACAAAGGCAACATTTATATTCTCTTTATATCTGTTTCCTCCTGTGAATATTTGCTATAATAATACTTAACTAATACACAGGGGTGTTGTGATGTGAGCACTAATTAGTTCATGCCTTCATACCATATTAAAATCCTTGGATAATAGATGGTGTGCAAGTATCAATAATATTATTTTTAATGATATTTGTTTAAGCTATGCTAAAATCCTTCAAAAAGTGATCTCTAATTTTACATTTTCCTTTATATTTCTCAAAGTGACTTATCTAAACAGTAAGGAAGAAAATACTTATGCAGAACAGCCAAGAATAAGGGTTGCTACTTTTTAAAAGCAGATGTTTTAAAAGAAATTTGTAAAATTCAGGAAATCTAGGGAATAGATAGGGGTTTCTGTCAAGTTAGGATGATAAATGAAAGGGCTCTAGTGGCCCCTCTGTTTGTTTAGACCTCTTGTTCCTGCTACAACTCTGCACAAAAACTAGCATTGAAGTGTCTACTGTTAAAACATAACATAACCTGACAATGATCAGCCCACAGGGCTTTTCCAAGAGAAGGCCATATTGTTCTGTGTGGGGAAGTGTTCTAGCATGAGATGTCCCAAGACATAAAGGAAAGCATTGACTGCGGAAGACTTTCCAGTACATTAGTAGTATATGAAAGGAGATGACCACTTGTACATTAATATTGCCTTGTCCAAGAAACTGACGTGTGGGAAAGCACTGTATGAGATTCTCTAAAGGCAGCTTGTTTTCTCCTTGTACTACAATAACAGTCACAACATGCAGAAGATGCTAGGTTTAACAATATAGAGCCCAATAACATTTTTTGTGCAGTTAAGTCAGTACTTAATTTTTATATTGTGCAGATGACTGAGCAATTACCAATCCCATTATTTTTTTAGTATACACTGTTTATAAAGCCACTACAGAATATTTAACTTGGAAATAGCTTTAACATTATGCATTTTATATACCAATCAGGTCATTTGTTTTTAAGCAGTTTTCTGCTAATGGTTCCAAAGTACTCTGTTTTTTATTCTAGAGGATTTTCTCATGGAAGAGAATGGTACGATATATTTAAAATCATACACTTTAAATAAAGTGAAGCAATCTGCTGCTCAGTTGAAAACAACGTGAGAATTAAAGAAAATAGTCATGAAATTAAGAAGTAAAATGAGAATCTGTATTTTCAAAATCTGTGCATTGAGAGAAATTTAAGTACTGTTGATATATTGATCTGCATTTATTGTTGATGGGATTTTTTTGGGTGTGTGTGTTTGTTGTTTTCGTTGTTTTCTGCTTTGTTTCTAATATATCAAAAGGTCAATATGCTTCTTCTTAAACACTGTAAAGAGGAAATAATCATTTTATTATTTGCTACCTCCAAGGAACTGTACCATTTACAAACCACTTCAGTTTGTTCAGGTGGTTTTCATGTATTCCTGAATTTCACCAAAGTTTGCACATCCCAGGGAAGATTGTGCTGCAGCTAGCAGATTTTGCACAGCTTGGCCATTTGGCTGATTCATTGACCCAATGCAGCTACTTTTTTATGCCAGTTCTACTAATATGGAAGAGCTAGAAAGAGTCCATAGAGATATGTCTGTCAGAGAAAGAGCATAGCTCTAGTATTTCCTCACATAAAACATGAGGTGAATGGGCCCATACTGTTGTAATAGCTCAAAACACTAGGGTTAGCTTGAGGACCAAATGAGAACATGGGCGAAGAACAAAAGCTCAGCTGTGTGAAGAAGTGGGCATGAAACAAAACCAAACACATCTTCAAGACAACTTTTCCTCACATTCCTCAGGCCTTATGGCACAGGGAAAGACTTGACTGATATGTACATTGCAAATTGCAATGGGAAAAATAAAAGCTAGCTGTTGGAAAATTTCTGAAATGTTTTTTAAGTATTGCCTTTTTTTCTTCTTCTTCTTAATTCTGAGAAGTTTGAGTTACAGCTCTATCAGCTGTGTTTTAGGGTTGTTTGTATTGGATCTGTATCACAGCACCACCAAGCTAAGTGTCAGTATTGGCTAGTATGATTCTGGTGGGAATCGGAAATTTTTCCAGACTCAATTCTCAAGGAATATTTTGGTGAGTATTCTCTTATATTTCTCCAGGAAATTATACTAGGATTAAAAAAAAATTGCCACCTGTCTGTGAACTGTGAAGACATATTCTCTTATGCTGACAGCACTAAAAAATAATTTAAATTTTCAAGAATCATCACAAACAATCAAACATTGTAATTTTCTCACAATGAATATTCCCTCTGTTATTCACTAAATCAATTCATGCAGTCAGACATACAGTGAGAGAATCTGAGATGTAGAGAAATTAACTATAGAAAGAAATCAGCAAATCAACCTTTATACACTTAATAGACTGCTGCACATTCCCACCAGTTTCCAGCTTTGCATGAACATATGTTTCTTCTTTTTTGTTTGCTAGAAAGCACTCAAGGGAGCTCTATGATGACGCACAATTTGAATTTGCCACTGCTTCCCTGTGCAGATGCTTTGCTCAGTTCACGGACACTACAGTACATGAGTGATTTGTTCTGTTTACATCTATCCTACAACAGGACAAACTCAAGGAAAGTGTCTGTACTTTCACAGGTTTTCCCCAATGTCTTAGAAATGATTAAATGTTCCCATTGAAGCAGATAATGAGGATCTCTGTTGGAAAAGATGTATTTTTTTTTTTTTCTGCTGCATTTACATGCAGATTGTCTGAGATGCCAAGAATATGATTATTAATGTGCATGTAAATATTTCAAATTCACACAACATCAGCCTTAACTCAGATGTTGAAATCATGACCAGCTATCAGCAGGTGGTGACTAAATGATTAAGAGCTAATTATAGTTCTAAATATAATTTTATTAATTGTAGCTTGATGCAAGTATGATGGTATTTAGCAAACATATTTCAGTGCTGAAGATCATAATTGAGGAAGATATGTAATTTCTAGTTTCTTGAAAAGTGGGGTTTAGGTTTTAAGGGTTGATATAACGGGGACCCTAGGATGTGGTACCTCACCTACAGTTCCCCTACTCTTCATGGGGTGTTATCTGTCTGTCTAGAAAGTCTGGGCAACTTCTTTTTCTTCTGTTTCACAAAAGCCACAGTAAGAGTACACAGAATAGAAGCTTGGGTCAAAACCTCTCCACTGCTCTTCTGCTAATGTTGCATATAAACCTAGCATGCCTGCCCCAGCTCTTCTTCAGGCAGTTCTTGGCTTTACACTTTCAAATGATTGTCAGAACGCAGCAGTCAATAAGAAGGCCAAAAGTGTTTTCTTGATCACTGCATTTTGTATAAATAATTAAATATGCATTGGAACATGGTTGAAAACATAAGTTATTGCTTGTAAGGACCCTAACCCATTGGATGTTCTGTTCCTGCCTCAGTGGATGTTTAATGATGTTGAGCATGGTGTAGCAAAGGCAATAGCATATAACAAATATGCAGACTCCCTGGAATACACTATTTGGAGTAGCTGAGGCACTTCACAGGGGCATAGGAAATGTGAACTGAGGCCTGCTCAGGCAAAGTAGGAATTTGAGCTCAGGCCTCCCACATAGTGGATCTGTATTTTAACAAGCAAAGTACTGTAAAGAAGGGGAATGCTTCCCTCTGGGGTCCCCTGTGAGACAGAGCTCATCAGACAGGAAAAGATGACTGAGTATTCCAGATGGTAATATTTGACTCAAATGAAAAAGATGGCTTGAATCTCAGAATCTCTAGACCCTACTTTGCTTCATTTAAAATAGGATTTCAACAACTTCCTTTTCATGCTCTATAAGTTCAGTGTGAATTCTGGAAGGAGTCTTTTGTTTGAATTGCTTTGCAACAGTAGTTTTATTCCTGAAAATAGTTTCCTTCAGCATCTTCTTGTTTAGGAGCAAAATCCTGCTATCATCACCACCACAAGTAGACATAGAACACATAGAAGTGTGTTAGTAAATGTGTGTGTGTATATGTATATACATATAAGGTCCATTTACATTCTCCTAGTTATTTTCCTGTTTCAACTAGATAGAAAAGAGAGTCTGAAAAGACAATGTCCAAAAAACCTGTCCACAATGGAGAGAGCCAGTTTTCTCACATTACATAATAGTCCGCAAAACTCAAAGTGGATAACTTGTCCTTGCAAACTTACTACAACTGAAAGAATAGTCTAGAGTAGATTCTAGTACATTGTGAGCATTATTTAAAAGCAAATAAGCATACAGTTCAGTACTATGGTAAATATAGACACAGAGCCATGCAGAAAGGAAGACAGCTGAATTTTTATTACTAAGGGAAGAGTAGCAGTGAAGAGCCATTATGCAGATGTGACAACAAACCTAATTTGGACTGCAACTATAACTGAATCACAGGAGTCTCCTCTGGTTTTCAAAAAGAATAGGGTGGTTTTCTAAACTGGAGAACAGAATAGCTCCGACCCAAGTAATATTACATTTTGATATTTGATGTGTTGTGGGGAAATCATATGTAGCAAAAGACAAAACTTGAAGATGCATGAAGTTGTTTTTTTCCATGATACAGTAATATCCACTGAGTCACATTAGAATATGAAGTAATCTGCATACTGAAAGTTTTAATCTTATTTTAGCCAGTTTTTTGTTTGCTTATTTCTAGGAAATAGGAAAGAATCTGGATTATAAAATCAGTGTTGTGGTGTTAAACCTCTTTACAGTTTGAGTCATAACAAGAATAGAATATTTACAGTGGTTCACTACCAAGATGTAGCACATTCTCTAATGAAGGTGTAGAACCAAGAAACCATTTGGGCACTATGATAACAACAATGTTTTTTCAATATGTTTCCCTAAGAAAATGAGAAATAGTTCTACCTTCCTCTTATGACCTCAATATTTTCTTCATCTTTGTTGAACATATTTAACAACGATGAAGTGGATCAGACTGTTGAGCAAAGCTATTCAGTAGCCAAATGTATGTTGTCAGAGAGTTCATGAAAAAGTCATTAGTTCTCCTCCCCTTCTCTTTCACTGTCAGGCAGAATTATGTCATAAATATAGCCACTTGTCTAGCAGGATATCAATCTATCCAGGTATCACCCACTTCCTGTCTCTGGCCATATGTTTCTGTTATTTATGTCAAGAAAATAGCATTTACACAACCGCTGCTAGTTGTTTACAGAAGTTTAACTCCTGTGATATAGTCCTTCTTGTGTTGCATGCTTTTAGCCCATAGATAATACATGAGATTGTACATTTTAAAATATGCTACCACATGCATGATAGAATAAACACAGACCCAAAATGACAGCACCATCTGCCAAACACAGCTGATGTCAGGGGAATGGTCTCTGCACAATATTCTGCTGCTCCCCCACGAGATAAGGCTATTTTTTCTCATGGTATAACTACAGTAAATTCTGCTTGTTCATCTAGTACCTAAATTGTTAAAAATCTCAGAAGTAAAAAGCATTCAGAAACAAGCCTTCTAAGAAGCACTACAATGTGGAAATTGCACAATTCTTTCATACCTTTTCCTTACTTTCATGTGCAATCACATTATTTTTTACATATTTACACCATAAATAAACCTACAAGCAATGTATACATGGCACATAGATACTCAGGGCTCTGACATGATGGAAAATTCATAACGTTAATCATTAAATGGCCTATCTGAAAATTATATAGGGCAATCTGCCTTCAGATTCACTGTAGCTTTTTGCAATGAAATTACAGCGGAAGTATTCTTCCTACTATATTCCCAAATTATTCACATTCCTTCATGAAACTAAAATGTAAATGTGATGCTTACCATTTTTTTCCTTGTAATATTTTAAGATTCATAATCACTTGTCTATTTATTTGTATATTAATTATGAAGATCTTGCTTTATTAACAGAGTGTGTCCTGGAGATTACATGGAAGGGAAAAAATCCTTTTTACATGTCCTACAACAGCAGCAAGCTCAAAGCTGCAAGGACCCTGAACATATGCAAATCAATATGTACAAAGGAATGAAATGGGGTCTTCACTGATTGTCTCAATGATGAGTCATTTCTGCCTTACATACAGTCCTCAAAACCTACAGTGTTACTGGGCACAAGTCAAACTAGCTAGAAGGCCATTTCCTGGATCCTACTGACAATGACCGTTGTCCAACTCTTTCACTGTTGTAATTTCAAAACCATAGGTTGCTGGGACTATCATAAGCCCAAATATCCCTGAACATACTTTGCATTCTACTTAAATGTCTCTTTGCCATCTTGTATAGTTGATGGGTTCATAAGTCCCAGAGAAATTGGTGCTGTCAGTTAACAGATCGGCACTTCTATGCATATCCAAAATGCTGCCCAATTCATTCTGGCTGCATCCAGCTAATTTTACATGCACAAATTGCAGGTGCCAGGCATATTTGGCACAGTTCTGGAATGCCTGGACAAAACTATGAGTCCTCCTGGCAGCTGGGCTCATGGAGTATCCACAGAGGATCTTGGAACTTCATTTTCAAATCCTAGCTTTGCTTGATAGGAGATACATCTCTCACATAGATTCATTATAATCATGGGACTGTAGGCTTTGATTCTGAGAAGATGTTCTAACCCTGGCTTACTTGCTGGTATTCCAATTTCATTTTGCATTGTGAAATCACATTGGTTCTGGTACTGTCAAGGCCATCTCTCACTGCATATGGCTGCAAAAAAAGGTTTGTACTGTCCTATATTCCTATCTGTTATAGTTTAAGTGAATTTGAATGTAATATTTTGTTTCATATTATTTATTCCTAGCTATTTATTGCAATTATATGACATCAGTACTAAAATATTTTATAATGAGATAATAGTAAATGAAGTACATGACCAGTTTATTGAGGTTTAGTCATATTACTGTGCTATTTGTAAAACAAAGTATCTTTGAGAAATCTTCCTCTAAGAAAACCAACATTTTGGATTTCTTTCTTTTTATACATGTAATTTATAAGAGCTAAATCAGCAAATTCTTGTTTAAAAACATTGTAACACAGTTGCACATATTACATTTGTAATTATCTTCAATTTTCTGAACATCATAGCAACTATATTTAAGAATTAATATTTGAAAGGTGGATTTTGCTGTTACTGCTGCAACATTATGTTTCCTAGTATTTGCATCATTTTGTAAAATGTATATAGAGGCTACTGTAGAATAAACTAAAACTAAATATAGATTAAATTCTTGATTTGCTATTGCAACAAACCAGTCTGATTACATGCGATTATATGGTGCATAAATTTTTAAATGAAGTCGTTTCTTATGAAATAATATCAGTAAAGAACTATTGAAGCAAGCATTCACTTAGAAATATTTGTTAAACTATTGTGGCTTTAGATTAATAAATAGTAGTTTACTTAATATTAAGCTATGACGGTAAAGAATGTTTCTGGTTTTGTTTAAATGAGAGTATTTATAGTGTAAGAAATTATTAATAACCTGGACAAATTGCTGGATTTTTTTTCCATATTTATCAAAATTTTCATATATGCAGGATTTTTTCCTACTCCTATAAGTTTAAAAATCCCTGATTTTCCTACTAAGCTTTACTTTCCTTTATTGTTTTACTTCTTATTAATCAATTCAAAATAGTAAGACATATTCATATTTACTGCTTATCTACTTGTCTATGAGATTCATAGTTTTTTATTTTCCAGAGTTTAGTTTTTTGTTTTTTTTTTTTGTCTTTGCAATTTCAAGTCTTGTTGCAATTTCTTGTTCGTTTTTTTCCTTTGGTCTCCACTTCATGCCAAAGACTGAACAGATCTAGAGGGTACACTAAATTCTGAAAGTTATTTGGGATTGGTATAAAAATCGAATGTGTAAACAAAAAGGTTTCAAATACTATCACACCTCTTCACTTTAAATTTTGGAGACAATATTACTCATATACAGACACAGCTGAACTAAATTTACATAAATACATATACTTGCAAGTACGCTAGGTGTTAATGTGTTAACTCTGGAGCCATAAAGTTTTTTCTAAAACTTCAAAAACCAAAGAATCACAGAATTGTAGAGGCTGGAAGAGCCCTCTTGAGATCATCGAGTCTGGCCCCCAAATTGTTATGGTTAATATAAATCCTCTTGGTAAGTTCATCTGCACATTAGACAATATTTCCTGATCAGTCTGAGTGGTACATTTGAAGATATTTCCTGATCAGTTTGAGTGGTACAATTAAGAAAAATACCTGATAGGTATATTCACTAACATTCCTTTGTAAGTGATGTTACACATATAAACACCAAAATGATCTTATATAGCTGTTATTAAGAAAGTAAACTTCCTTCTGAGCACATCACTTCTGCAGATTTAATTTACCTGTTAAAGCCAATTGGAACTGTACAAAAAACAAGGAATAGAGGACTACAGTTATTATAAAACATAGAAAAAATCATCCTCTTTACAAACTTTTTAAAATGTATTTTTATTCATGAATTATGTACTGAATAGATAAATCAGTGAGGCTGATTCTCCGTAGAACTCATGGATTCAAATAAGTATTTAAAACATAGCAATAACTTCAAATTACTGCCTACTTGACTTCAGTTATAAACATAGAATTCAAAGAGCAGTCTTAATGTGGAAATGGAAAAAACACTTATACTAGGGGAAATGACCAGTGCAATTGCTGATACCTTCTTCTGCTAAATCAAGCTTTGAAGCAATCCAAATCTAGAGAGTCTTATACATCATATAATATCAGATTGGTCTCAAGTATGAGGTGTTTTTTTTTTTTTCTTTATCATCTACATAATGTGTTTGTCTGTTTATTTTTTAATTTGTAGTCATGAAATATTAGAATATTAGAAACTGTCAAATTTTAGAAAAAAAAGGTTGAATGGAGGCTCTTCTCTAGCCTCCTGCTCCAAGAACAGTCATCCTTAAATTTAATGTTATTTTCTGTGCCCAGCATGGGGAGGACAAAATTTCTATATTGTCTTTCAGCAGCTTCTTGCAATACTATACTTGACATCATTTTTTTCCCTGCATCCCATTGGAATTTCATATGTTGAACCTTTTAACTGTTGCCTCTTGTCCTTTTGCTGTGTGTCTCTGAGGAATCTGTCTCTGTCATCCCAATAAGCTGTTCTACTCTACTTTGGGAAGTGAAAGACATCAATTAGATCTCCCCTTATTAACATTATCCTTTCTAGGCTAAACAAACCCAGTGCCATCTGTCTTGCCTCCTACATCAAGTGCTCGAGCCCAAGGCAATTGAATGACGAGTTTCAAGAATTTTATACATGCATGCCACTTACTCAGTCTGTATTTTATTAATATTGGTCCATGTTTGGAAAGACAAAGAGTAATAAAGTTGTTGAGGTTATTTTCCTGTGCTGTCCTGTCAGTTTTTCATGGTGAAGAAGATTGGAAGCTAGAGAGAGAAGGAAAAATAGAGAGGGAGTGGGAGTTACAGTAAGGAGGGACTCTCCTCTCCTACACTGTAAGGCCCAATTCTAAAAAGGGAAATAAAAACAAATTATACTTAATTTTTGATTCATCATTAAAAAAAGAAAATTGAAGTAGATGAAAAATATTATTGAATTCCTGTGGCCCAGGATTTCTAGGAATTGTTCAACTTTGTACAGATTGCATATATATATGCAGATATTTGTGTAGTATGCCTTTCCTTCTCTTGGGAAGTCATTTCATTTTGCACCTAATACTGCCTCATTATATAAGAAAGTAAGGGTGGAAATTAAATTGTTAAAGGAGTAGTCATAATGACTTTATGGTTTTCAGAAGGATAGGCTGTAAAGGGTAGCTGTTGTTCTCTAAGAGTGGCTTCACTCACCTTCAGATCCCAGTGGAGGAGTCACCAGAGCATGCTACAAATGGTTGGTGAAATGGAATGGTACTTATGATTTAGAAAATGTATGAGTCTTCACATTTCTGTAGGATTTTTTGGCAGTAAAACTTTGGTTTTTCCCTGTTATCAGAGTAAAACAACACAGTAAACTAAAGCTGCATGTAGAAAACAGCTTTATAATTACCTTATCTAGAGATGCAACTGTAAGCGAACTATTTTAACTAAAATAATTGTTAAATAATCTGTGACAATGTTATTTGCTTTGGGAAACTGCAGATGGATCAGTGGATAAGATCTCATCTTGAAGTGATTGACCATTTTGCTGCTTCAGTTTACTTGAATAAAATTTTAACCAGCACTTGTGAACCCATTAGTAAGCTTCATTATCTCTCTACATTCTTTCAGGAGATTATATAGAAGTGTGCATGCAAGCATCTTCAGTAGGCTTGTTTTTTATTTAAAAATGAATATATATTAATAATGTAATGATACACAAGTTGCTGCTGCAGAGAAAATACAGGATCACGAGCTCCAGCATTTTCTGAAATATCTCCTTGTATGAAGATTTCTCATGTGCTAAGAAATGCTGTGAAACTAGGGATATATTTCTTTGTATTTTCGTTTTATTTGCAGTACTGATTTTGTCCAGAATTTTCAGAAGCAGAAGACAAAGTTGAACTCTACAAACTGCTTCAACCACTAATTAAGCACAGTAATATCTTGAACATTTGAAGTAAAAACTATCCCATATATATTCCTGGAACATTAGTGCACAAACTTCAGTAATAATGAAGTCAGCAAATTTTTTATTTGTCTTTAAAACATAAAAAAAGAGTTACAGGCCTATGTAATGTCTATATGTCTTCTACAGAAAGGGACCCAATTCCTCAGATTCAGAGAATAAAATAATTTTTTTCCTCTGCAGTTTGCCTTAAGCTCAACATTAGCATTTCAGGGGTTATTTATCTTGTTTTGTTTTGTTTTGTTTTTACTCTATCTTAAGACAACGTTCATGCAGTTTATCCCTGTTCATGCACTATGCCATTGCTAAGTCTTTCATAGTCATGGTTTAGGATGATTTCTGGCACTCTTATATTTGAAGTTTTCACTAGATTATGATGAGTTTTGATATTTTCCTCAGATTCCGAGAATCTCACTAATAATTCCTGCCAGTCTCAGACCAGCTATTAACTCTGAACCAGTATCTCACTTCCCTTTGACTGTGTCTCCTCAATCCACGAGTTCTTCGACACCTTCCTCCTTTCTCAGCCTTACGGATCACCACACATTTCATATCAGGACCATACTGAAGTGGGTGAGGAAGTAGGATAGGCAGCCAGCAAATGCTGAGATTTAGCAGCACTGAATGTGTAGCCCTGGGCCTTATTTACTTAACTCCATTTACCCTTTTCTGAATACTCAATTATTAATTTCCTCATGGACTTTCCTTTTTATGATTTTAGTCCCTCGATGTCAGGGTGAATAATTACAATGAAAGCTGTTCACAGCCTCAGCTTCTTTGTGATGCAACATGACTAGAACAGATAACCTGAGAAACTCTTAACACTGGAGAAGTGCAAAGAGATATTCAGAAGCTTGCCTCTTATCTAAAGTCAAGTACATTTTCACAGGAATTTTAAAAAGTATATTTTGGGGGCAGACTGCCATGTCTGCCAAATTTCAGCATTGAATATTTAGAGATTAAAGATTATCTGAAAAAATCAGCTACTTGCAAATTCATGCTGCAGAATTTTTTCAGCCAGTGTCATTTATTGGCAATGTCTAAAAATATGTTTATGCTCTCTCCTCTCATGACATGTCAAGAAAATAAACCACATTTTTTATAAACACATTTGCAGAGGCTTTTTTTTTTTTTTTTTTTTTTTTTGAGGGGTGGGGGAATTGTTTGAAATATGAGGTTTAAATTTGACTTAGCATGTAAAAGCTTTAATCAGCTACAAATATGACAGTAAAAAGGTCATACATTGGAGGTCTGGCAGGCCTCACTAAGCATGTGTAAGAAAAGATTACCAAAAGTGGATAAGATTCTGTTCTTCATGTGCATGATGAGGACCATTGCTCATTACTTGACTACATCATCACATCACCATAGCTAATGAGCACCTGGACTATCTGGTCTCAAAATTTCTCCCTCAAACTCTAAACTTTTTTTTTTGCCCAACATCATATACAGAAGGACAAGGAAAGTTTTCAATAAATCTGCATGGACAATGAAGGATCTCCTGAAAAGCACTCAGGAAAAGAAAATACAGAAACAAGCAGCGATAGAAACAGCATCAGGTCACCCAGGAGAGGAAAACAGAGAGAGCAGCTTAAGTGTGCAGAGATGGAGTTAGGAAAGTGAAAGACTGTCTGGACTTGAATTGAGCTACCTACATAATCTGCCTGGATTTGTGCTTTTAACTGGATGTTTTCCTGCATCGTGGCTTTGATGGATGGATCACTCACTGGATAAGAAATTGTATTGATGGTCACACTGAAAGAGTTGAAGTCTATGATTTAATGTCCAGATGGAGACTAGAAATTGCTAGTATGTGTTTGAAGTCTGTTCTGGGCCTAGTATAATTTAACATTTTTGTCAGTGACATGGACAGTGGGATTGCACCCCTAGCAAGTTTGCTGATGACATCAAGATCAATGGTGCGGTCAAGACACTGGAGTGAAGGGATACCACCCAGATGGATTTTGATGCGCTTGAGAGGTGGGACAAGTAGGACAAAGCTGGGTGAGGGCTCAGAGGTACTGATGGTTTAAAAACTTGACATAAATCAATAACGTGTACTTGGAGCCCTATTAGGCAACAGAAGAAACCTAGCAAGTATGCTGTGGATGTTGATTGTCCTCTATTCCACTGCCATAGGACCCCACTGGGTGTACTGAATTTACCTCTGTGGCCCATAAAGTAAGAAAGACATGGACATATTAGAGCTGTTCCAGAAGATGGCTGTGTGGGTGATAAGGAGCACCTACAACGCCAGCCTGAGAACATTGGGATTATTTAGCTTAGAGAAGAGAAAGCTACGTGTTAGTAGCTTTCAAGTACTTAAAGGGGACTTATAGAAAAGATGGAAAGTGAATATTTACATTTAATAGAACAAGGTAGAACGGTTTTAAACTAAAAGAGGAGAGATTTAGATTAGGTGATAGAAGGAAATTCTTGTCTCAGAAGGTTGTGAGGCACTGGAAAAGAAGCTCAGAGATGTGAATGCCTTATCCCTGAAACTCCTCAAGGCTAGGTTAGATGGGGCTTTGGGCTACCTGATCTAGTGGAAGTTGTCCCTGTCAATGGCAGGGCTTGGAACAAGATGGTCTTTAACATCCCTACAAATCAAAGCCATTCTATAAATCTATGATTCATTGTATGAATTTGGAAAGGTCATACAAGAAAAGATGAACAGTTTCTGCAAATCCATCAGCAATAAAAGAAAAACTGAGGATAATATAGCCTTGCTGCTGGATAGGCAGGGACTTGATGTCAAAGCAGGAGCATGGAAAAGTCTGAAGCTCTTCCTGACTTCTTCATCTTATTTTTCGTTGATCAGACTTGTCTTCAGAAATCTCATGTCCTTGACATTAGCAGGAAAGCCTTGAGCAAAGCAGACTAACACATCAGTGGAGGAAAATGCAGTTATGGAAAATATGAACCAGTTGTGACTTGTGAACAAGTCAATGGGACTTGATTGGATGCAACCACAGGTGCTGAGTCTTTAGTGCTTTCTGCACTCTAGCCTGTAGAACCTTTGTTGAAAAACTGATGGAATAGAGTCTAGAGAAGCTGATGATGAGGTATGATGAGGAAGATTGATGAAGCCAGTCCATCACTAGTGGTAAACTTAAAAGATATATACTGGGGCTAGTACTGTTTAAGATCTTCATTAATATTCTAGATGATGGAACATAGTGAAAATTTTCAGATGACACAAAGTTGGAAAGAGAAAGCAGTATACCAAATGTTTGTGCTACCTTTTAAAAGGCCCTCAACAAGCTGGAGAACTGAGCTGTCAGGATTATCCTGAAGTTCAACAAAGGGAAATATCAATTCTTGTCCAGGAAGAAGGAAGATTCAGGCATTCACACAAATAAGCCAAGGTCTGAATATTGGAAAGTACCTTTGCAGAAAAGGTCCTGGGGATCTGGTGGGCACCGAGTAGAACATGAGACAACAATGCTCTACAGCACTGTTGTGGTCATCAACACCTGGGCTGCACTATGAAAAATATCACAAGCAGACCAAGGGAGGAAAGACCTCGCCTATTTCAAGGATCCTAATTAAGCCAAAGTCTTTGCTAGGTTTTGCATTGATAAATTGACCATATGAAACTATGTCTATGACTGAAAATGATATTGTTTTTTTTTCTATAATAGCCTTTCATTTCAGTTTAATCACCGGAATAAAAACTTTATACAAAAGTTTTAATTTAATTCAATTTTTAAAGTGACTTCAATTTTTAAAATTACTTCAATTTTTAAAGTTACTTTAATTAGAACAAATAAACCTGAATATATGTATTATAGTTTTGTGTAGAAAAAATGCTACTAGAACTACTAAAACTGTTTTTAAGACAGATTTAGTTAAACAGGGCAAGTAGTTCATAGTTGATCTTAGACAATTTTAAACTTGATTAGCTTTGATTTGATGAGGAAAACTATATCTGCATGAAGGAAGAAATTAACGTTAATAATCTTCTTGGACTGCTTTTACATTACTAAAAAAAAAAAAAAAAGATGAATTTTATTCCATGCTGAGTATTTGCACTAGTTGAATTTATTTTTATATTTGTTAATTAAAATGAAGTAATATTCAGCAACGTCTGAGAAAGAAACTTTTGCATAACATTTAGGCACTTATTGATCCACTGGTATTATTTATTATGGTTTGGTTACTACAAATGGAATAAGTATATTAAGAGAAAATAAATTCTCATTTTGTTCTTTAATTTATCCCTAGAAAGGAGTTTCTCAAGTTATGCCTTTTTAGAAGTTGTTTCCGCTTTCTTATTTAAGGAAGAAAGGTAGACATAACAATGAGCTTTTTCTTTCTACAAACAACATTACAAAATGAGCTCTGATGGAAATAATGCATACTCAGTGCAGAGAAATGTCCATGCGCACCGTGTCTCCTTCTGTGCACAAGCAGCTAGAAGGAAGGAAAAAAAATGTTGCTGTGAATAAATCCATTACCTATGCAGTATTTTTGGATGAGAGAAAAGCATTCTTAAGAAGAAATGAAGTAATTGATTGCATATCTAAAGAAATCAGAGAAGGACTAAGCTACATTACAGTCAAAAACATAACACTGCAAGACTGAAGAATCACTTTCTTCTTGTTTGCTGAAGTGACACTGCCTTATATATATACTTTCAAAACATCTCCAGCAGTTTCTTTAACTGCTTTATCCTTTGCGTGTTGTCTAGCTATGGGAAATTGGGCTCTATTCTTGTCCCTTTTACATTACTGACCATAAATAAATTTTGTGGCAGTAGTTTTCATGTCATCTAAAAGAAGAACAGGTTGGAGAACTATATATATTTTTTAAATTAACTTATTTCTAATTTCATGGAAGATCTGCATTTTCTTTTGAGAAAAAATAAATCATAGAATCATAGAAATCTAGAATGGCCCGAGTTGAAAAGGATCTCAAAGATCATTTAGTTTCAACACCCTGCTGTGGTCAGGGTTTCCAAGCACTAGACCAGGATGTCCAGAGCCACATCCACCCTGGCCTTGAATGCATCCAGGGACAGGGCATCCACAGCCTCCTTGGGCAACCTGCTCCAGTACTTCACCACCCTCAGAATGGAAAGCTTCCTTCTGATATCTAACCTATACATCCCGTCTTAGTTTAAAACCATTCCCCCTTGTCTTATCCACTTTTGTAAACAGTCAGTCCCCCTCCTGTTTATATCCCCCTTCAAATACTGGACGACCACAATGAGGTCTCCCCAGAGCCTTATCTCCTTCAAGCTGAACAAGCCTGGCTTCCTCAGCCTTTCTTCATAGAAGAGGTGCTCCAACCCTCTGATCATCTTAGTGGTCCGCCTCTGGACCTGTTCCAAGAGCTCTATGTCTTTCTTGTGCTGGGGGCCCCAAGCCTGGATGCAGTATCCAGATGGGGCCTCACAAGAGCCGAATAGAGGGGGACAATCACCTCCCTCTCCCTGCTGGCCAGTCCTCTTTTAATGCAGCCCAGGATACAGTTGCCCTTTCGGGCTGCAAGCATGCACTGCTGGCTCACGTCCAGCTTCTTGTCCACCAGGACCCCCAAGTCCTTCTTCACAGGGCTGCTCTTAAGGAATTCTTCCTTCATTCTGTACAAATACCTGGGATTGCCCTGGCCCAAGTGCAAAAGCTTGCACTTGGCCTTGTTGAACCTCATTAGGTACACATGGACCCACTTCTCCAGCCTGTCCAGCTCCCACTGGATGGCTTCCCTTCCCTCCAATGTATTCACTACATCGCTCACCAGATATACAGCCTACCCTCTCACACAGTCTTCTCTGATGGACTTTATACTCTGTGTTATTCTCCTCTTCTAGCAGACATTAACTCTTCCTAGCATTTTTCATGTGTAGTATTTTTTCAATGCCATTTCTGTGATCAAATATCTAAGCTGCTTAGTAGCCACGTGCATGGTGGTGACTGCACCAGCTGCTCAGGACTTTTCTGTCTAAATAACATGCCTGTATGAAAAAATTATGTGTTTTATAAAAGGAAAAGGGCATACATTACTACAAGTCTGAAAACACTCCTTTGCAGACTTTTTGATGATTTAAGCTAATGTTACACACAGAATGCCCAGCCCAGTTCTTCCCTAGAGAATGCAAGCCAGTTTTTGCATCTGATTTATTAAGATGTGAGTTAGGAGAGTTCAATGCTCCTGACATTATCTACTTTGAAACTTCAATACATATATATTAAAAGATATCTTCAAATCAGGTGATGGTAAATTCTCTGGAAATAAGTGTGGCAGTGCTGGTGGAGAAGATCACCTTCTTAATTAGGCTCCATATTCGTATTGTCTTCTGGAGACATCTTTACAGAATCTGGAGATTGCTGTTGCCCCATCCTTTATCTGTCCCCAGGTCTTTGTGGAACTTGTATTCTTGAAATATATTTTTAAATGTCATTTTTAAAATGGCAATGAAATACATAGACAACAGTATTAGGGAAAACTGGGTAGTTTTATTTAGAAGCTAAAAGATTCATGTAGGCACAGAGACTTTTCTTGCAAAAAATATTTATCTATCAAGTTATTTTGCATTGAGTAACTGGCAATCATATTGGACATTTCTAAGAAAGTTCTGGTATAAAATATACATGAAAAGACATTTTTAAAAAATTATAAGAAGTTATATCAATTTTCTGCTTATAACATCACAAAATAAACAATCAAATGAAATGAACTGTGATTGTATAGACAAAATGAATGCCTCATGTACTGCTAAGCCACAAATATATTGTAATTCATCACTTCAAGGTTTATGAGCTATTCATGTTTAGATAGATCACCTAATCTTTCTCTGATCAATCTATATATGCATCTTTAACAAGACGTATTGTGTGAACCTCTACAGAGTTGTAGCACTGCTGATATTATATATTATATATTATTTGCTCTACATACTGTATTTTACCTCACAATCACTAATGAAAATTTCTGATGTCAGAACAACACCTGCTCTCCATCTTACAGTGATAATTACTTTAGCTGAAGAGCTTGTATTTATGGTTAAAGCCCCAGTGTAGTATTTTTTCCTATTTTCTTGCATCTTTATTTAATTGCTATATAGTTATGAAATGGGTAAGTTATGAATGTACTATTCAGTTAGAAACTTTGATTATATTTATTTATTACTCACGAATAGTAAAATGGAGTGACTTTCATATAAGGTTTACACTGGCTCTGAAGACTTTAAATACAATTACTGGCAAGCTACTGTAGTAGACACATAGTGTGTGTGGGAGTGTCAGCTTTTAATTGTAACTGTCTTGCAGAGTGGTGTTGTTTTAATATCCTGTATAGATTTTTATGTAATACACTTACTTGCAGGCAGCCTGAAGCAAGAATCAATTCTGTGAAGGATTCTTCTTTTGTTAAAAGCCAATCTTGTTTTAATGATGCATGAAGAAATATTTGAGCATTGACATTTTTCTGTCAGGTTTCTTTTGAAAAATCAATTAAGATAATACTGCTTTGACCTAGTTATCTAGTTAATGCTTATTAGGAATGTAATATGATTTACTGTCAGCATAATAATTTTTGTATCTTATCCCATTAGCTTGTGCATATTTCAAAGTGTATTACACAATGGTCACTTCTTAAAATGTAATGTAGCAGAATACATTAATTAGATTGACTGGGATCATTAGGCAGAAACTCTCTCATTGGCTCTTTGAATCAAATTTGTATATCATCTATATCAAGTTAATTCATTGTTTACTTGTCTGAAGAGGGCTTCTAAAGTTTTTTGATTCAACAAAAACTGTTTCATGTCTTCCAAATCTTTCTTAGCTCTTCCTGGGCTAAGTGCACTAATTAAAAGTGACCACAAAGGAAACAAATCTTTGCATGTGAGATTTTTTGAAATCTGATAAGTCATGAAAGAGTGGAGATAGATACAGGGCTGAGTACAGCAAAGAGAGTACAAAAGTCAGTGAAGCACTCGATTTGATAGGTGCTCAAAATTAAAATTTTTTTTTTTTTTTTTTCATTTTAGCTGCTTGGTGTTAATGGAAAGGTCAATAAAGGAGTTGCCTTACTGTAGCATTAGTAAGGAATTATTGATTACTATCCATTTAGTGGTCAGTGTTAACCTTGTTAAGTAGAAAAAAATTAAATCTTACCACCATTTTCAAGGCAGTGATCTAACTCAGAACAGTATTGCTGTTGGACATTTTTACAAAGTTTATTTGTTTCAATCATCCTAATAGTCTGTGTGAAGTTAAAAGAATCTGAAGGAAGGGTAACTGACCGAATGTTGATCTTGGCTAAATCCTTGAGTAAGATGAGAGACAGTGAGAATCATTCTCTTACTGCTTCTTTTATTACAGAATATATATATTTTTCCAGGTAGCTTTAATTGAAGAACATTGCTGATCTGCGTATGTGCATTATCATAACTCTATGGTTTTCTTCCAGCAAGGTTTCCCCTTAGTTTTATATGATTGACTGTATTTTAATTTGACTTTCCAGCTAGAAACATGTGCTATAGTAATGAAGTCAATATCTATGCTAAGACACAAAGAAAAATATAGTTATTCATATTCTTAAAGTATTGTTTCTGCAGAGAGTGAGTTAAAAAAAAGAAACTTAAATATACATGTATATTTTAAAATAAGGGAGACATTTCAAACCAAAAAACCTTAACCAAAGAGATAACTGAAATATAATGCATTTTGACTGGAAAAAGAATGGAATAATAATGTGCAATTTTTCTTCTTTTCTTAAAATATATAATAATAATAATAATAAACTTGTCTACACATTTGGCCTTTTATTGATTCCCTGAATTTCCTATTATTTCTCTGCATTCTCTTTCCACAGATTCAGAGTGGCCAAGGCCATTGTATTGCTGTCATACATCATTTGAAATGCACCACTGTAACATTTGCAGTGGAACAGGAGCCAAAGTGTTGCGGAGATTGACATGAGAAATATGTGCTGAAAGTTTCGGGAAGTATTTGTTCTCCTTTCTAACATTTACGTAAGGTAGAAGAGGGTACAAATGAAGAAACTTTCTGGTATGTGAATTTCCTTAATTTATCTCAAACTTGTACATATTTAAGGTAGGCATAGATATCAGTAAACCTTTTTTTATGTATGTCATTAGAAATTTCAACAGTCTGGAAAATTTTAGACAGCTTAATAGATGTAATTTGTCCTAAGCCTCTGAATATCTTTCTATGAATAAGATGGCATCTTGAAATCTTTACGTGATAGTGATCATAGTGAGATATCTCTGACTTTCCTTGGATAAATGAAATGCATGCAAGAATTAAATAAAGAAATAAAAAATGAGTCAGGATACAGGATTCTAAGATTGACATTGTTTATAATCCACAAAGGAAGCAGGGAGAAAAGAACATTCTGATGCTATCAGTTTTTTTTATTTGCATGTAAACTCTGATATTAGGATTCATTTTTGAGCATGTCACTTTTTAGCTCCTAATTAATTGCAATGACAGCACTGTGTGCGTCTGTTTATAAGAAAGATGCTGTTGTGGCTGAGATTTTAATTATATTAAATATTAATCATGGATTGAAATTGGAAACCTTAAATTATTGTTTAATGATCAATGATCAAACGCATAATCAAGATAAAGAAAATTAGGATGGCAGACAGCAACATCACAATTTGAATTTTACATTATTAGTCCTCTGCTTAACTAGGCACTTTTCTTGAGTATCTGAACTGTTTTGCCTTTTAACTGTGCTTGCAGTTGCTATAGTGATGGCATAATTTCGTAATGGTCTAAAAATGACACTGGCATAGATACTGACAGATAGGAATTAATTCACTAACAAGTAATTATGTAGCGAAATGTTGACTGCCATGCAGAAGGTGCACTGTGACACATTTACTGTTTTTCAGGGATGGCAGTAACATTAGCGTTGGTCATTAGTGGTAGACATCTCCGTACAGTGTTGGATACAGACTTATATGCAGACCTATTTAGTTACCTGTGTGACAGCCTTGTTCAGGACACCAGAAACAGCTGTCCTAGCCTGTATGAGCCAAAATAATTAGGCCTGTCATCTTCTCGCTCTGATTTCCCCTTCAACCTGCTCCACAAAATGCAAATATTTTGCTTTCATTGTCACATTCACCTTGACATGGATATTGCTTTGGCGCATAACTGGATGAGATGACTCAGAATTTGCATTGTTCATTCTAATAAATTTGCTTCCCCTCTACTGCATGGCAGGACCCATCAGATAAAGTCTCCCAGAGTGTCATCAATCAACATCGCTGACAGACGGCTTTTGCCTTCATTTGTTACATACGAGAACATGCTTAATTATTTGTCCTGTAATTAGTTGGGAAAATGTCAGGAAATGTCAACTCTCTGTTCACTCTGGAAGGGCTCTGCTTGAAAGCCACAATGACTGAAGTGTCATTAATGCTGCCTAACAAGACGAGGATCAGCTGGGGAAAAGTGAAAGCTTCTAAAAAAGTAATCATGGCGAGTAAAGGAAAACTGCAAATCAGCACCAATAATAAGATGTGAATCCTATTAGCAAACAGTTATATTTTTCATCTGTTACTTCTCACAATAAAAATACCGCAGAAAAAACTCAAGGAACAAATACAGCAGGCTCATATAATTTCTGTCACATATTCATTGACATTCCCTAAGCCAATCATGCTTACTGTAGGTAGTATCTAATATTGAATTTTCAGATTTGAGATACATTTTTACATTCACACAGCAGTATAATATGCAATGGATAATCGAAGGTAAATATTATTTTTACATTAATCAAGGAATATAAGATTAATTGAATGTGAAAAATTGTTTTCTGAATATTAAACTGACAAGGAGATAGGTATTAGCTTTAATTTTAGGAACAGAAACAAAAAATAAATGAGCGCTATCTGTTTATCTTGCATACACATTTTCACGCAAAAGGCAGATGAACAGATTTCTTGAAATTAGGTGAACAACTAGGAATGATTATTTCCTCTTTTTCTGGTGGAAAACAAGGTCAACCTCCTGTATTTCATAATAATAATAAAAATTGAAAAGGAAATTAAAATAAAATCATATCAATGAGACTGAATAAATACCTTGCTTTCTCCTTATCTGTATTTTGGAAAAGAAGATGTACTGGGTTTAATTTTACAGAGAAGCTACAGGATTAAAGACACAATGTAACTAAAAACTGTTGTAATATTTACAAGAGTCACTTGCTATTTTAGTAATTACTTGTAGTCAGTAGTTCTGTTCTCATATTTCCTATCAGAAATTATATGGTATTATGGTGTATATTTTTACTGCCTCACCTTCCTGATTTTTTTTTTTTTTTTTTTTTTTTTTTTTTTTACATTAATACGAAAGTGCATAACCATGTGGGAATACTTTCTTACTTAATTACTTACATTATTTCATCCCTCATTGTGATTAAGCACATTATTGCTTGGTCTCCTTAGAAAGGATAATTAAGATAGCATTCCGCTGTTTTACAATTTACTCATCGTCACAGGTATGGCTAAGCTAATTATCAAATGGTTAAAAATTTATTCTGGGAAGAATATTACAAGTGTACCATGTGGGCAATTTCTTCCAAGGCTAATTCAATTACAGATGCACTGTATCTATCGTGTTGGTATGACATTTGTCTATGAAGGTAGAGAGCAGGGGAATGTAAGCAGAAGTTTGTCAGAGTAGTGTTGTATACCAACACTGATTCTGCATGCCAAACCTCAGAAAAGAATCAGTGTGGCGTACGAGGAAGAGAAGGAAAAAACACTCACGGTTAATTCTTGCCTTTTCAAACAAATCATAATGGATGAATGCAGCAGAGCAAACAGAGGCTGCAGCATGAGCTGTATAAAATGTAGGTGCTGTTCATTCCCGATATTTGGATTCCAGTCAGAATGAAAATACCGATAAAATTATTCTGACAAGCTGCTCTCTAGGCCCTGAGTGGACTTCCATCTTCATCCCCTAAACCAACTCACAATTCAAAATAATAAGGCACTATTACCAGTTTTCCTGGGGAAAACCCCTCAGGATTGACAGGTTATGAAGACTTAGTAACCCTTTTATCTATAAGAAAGATGGTGTGTTCAAACAAAGGTGATAATGTGTTTTCAAAAGTAGAGGGAATGGGCACAATTGAAAAGACCTTAAAAATGTTTCCTAATCAAC
Source organism: Lagopus muta (assembly GCF_023343835.1). Classification (NCBI taxonomy): domain Eukaryota; kingdom Metazoa; phylum Chordata; class Aves; order Galliformes; family Phasianidae; genus Lagopus; species Lagopus muta. The sequence continues at coordinate 61,577,690 of NC_064435.1, read as the reverse complement.
CAAATAGAATAAAAAGCTGCTATTATTTCATGTATTGACACACTATTTGGGGAGCGTTTCTGAAATAAGTGGTTGCATTTAATGCAGGGCACAGAGAGTATTTTTAAATATCTTAATGTAGTCATCTTTTTGCATTCCTAACATTAAGTGTTAGATACATTGTGAAGGGCTAGGGGAACCCACGCTATGATTATATCCACTGTGCATATGTGCTACTAAAAGATGTCTTGTAATTTACTTTGACTTCAGCCTCACACTTTCTACTTTAAAATAAAAAGTGGTCCACTGCTACTATTACAAACTTTTTGAAATTGAAATGAAGAGGTTTTTTTTTGTTTTGTTTTATTGAGGAACTTTGTAGCTATAACTGGTTTTCAAAAGGAGATGCCATCACATTGGCCTGATATAAACTTGGCCTGATTACTTTAATATAAGGTTACAATTACTGCGGAGTGAATTTATACTAGACAGTGCACTGCTGATAATATGGTGAGGAGAACGTGTCCCCTGACAATTATGATCATTCTTTTGAATCAAGTCTGAGTTACCTTTATGTAATAAATCTGCTGTACTTACTCATATCCTAGTTGAGCTTATATAAAAATGAAAAGCCCTCTTCTGTAACCTTGATAATTGCTACAATTATTCACACAAATAAAAAAGACATGTTCTGATTTATTAATAGAAAGCTATGACAATAAATTTATTCTAATACTCAGAGGAATACCCAGCACACCCTCCTCTTCCATACAGCTTGGGGGTAAGTACATACAATACGTGTCATGAGTCCCAAAATGATGCAAGTGGTAGTGAATCGGATTGAAAGAATGCAGTGTGCAGCACCACTTGCACTAGGGTTAGAATGTAACATCTGCATTAAGTTTGTCAACCATACAGGAGTACTGATGTGTAGGTTGCTCACTTGTGCAAACATGCTGGATAGCATCACACAGATAGAATGTTTTGTCAATTTTCATTTGACCATGATATGACATAGTAAATGCAGCTGCTCTGTGTAAGTGGGCAAAATGTATTGTTTTGATAATTTGGAAAATAA